>NC_059383.1:58962-123962 GCF_019703515.2 Myxocyprinus asiaticus | reverse complement strand
CGAGCTGCTCTTCAGAATACCACAGGAGGACAAACGGCGCTCGGGTGCCGCAAGGAGACCCGCCACTCACAAACACACCAGCACCGGGTCTGGACTCAAGAGAACTGTGAGCAGAAAACACTTTGAGTTCACATGTCTGATGTTCTGATGGCACTGTTCACTGATCGTGTGTGTGTGTGTGTGTGTGTGTGTGTGTGTGTGTGTGTGTGTGTTTTTTTCAGGCAGAGAGAGATGAAAAGTCTGAAAGGAAGAAACAGAAACTGGACAAGGAGGGAAAACGCTCGTCCTCTTCCCAGCAAACCATCAGCCAATCAGAGTGAGTCACAACAAACAAACGAGAAACCTACAGCCAATCTTAGAGAATGCCCCACACACACACACACACACTGCAGCTCTGTACTGATAAATGAATGAATGATAATCAGTGGAAAGTACCTCACGGTTCCACAGCGCGCACACACACTGATCACACTCACCTTCAGAACACTGTGACACACACTCTCAAGACGCTCTCATCATCATCTCTCCATCAGAGCGTTCAGGAGCAGCAGTGACATGATGAAGAGTCGTCCGACACGCAGGCCGCCTGTTCCTCACGAGCCTCAGCGAGACTCGAGACTCAAGCATCATTCAGACAGTCAACAGAAGAGAGCAGAGGCTCATGGGAAGGTTTGGCAGCTCTATCATATGAGTGTTTGAGACTGTACGTGATGTGACGCTTCAGATGTCAGCAACTGTTTTTATTTCCCAGAAACCCAGCAAGAGCCGCAGTGTGAAACCACCGCCGACGTGTTCAACTGCAGCTAAACCACGCCCACTGCTGCCGCTTCACCGCAGGTGACTGTCACTCACTGCACACACACCCATACTGTACCACTACTGCATGTGATTGACCTATGACCTCTGTTTCCCAGGCAACTCTCTGTGGAGGATCATATGAAGGAAGCCAAAAAACTGAAGCACCAAGCTGATGCCACGGTGAGTGGAACCTTGACTCCTGACCCTTGACCCTAACCCCAAACCACAGCCCTACACGCTGACTTCAACTCTGACCTTGCACCAAGTGGTTGTTTGTGTTGTGATGTTGTTCTTCAGGTGGATAAGATGTCTAAAGCCCTGAGTTACCTGGAGGCTGCACTGTCATTTGTGGAGAGTGGTGTTGCCATGGAGACTGACCCCCAGACGCCCAAATCTGCATATACCATGTTCTCTGAGACGGTTGACCTGATCAGGTGTGTGTGTGTGTGTGATATTTGCTCTCTGCTGATACTGTTTGAACTGGTTAACACATTATCGACATGTGTTTGTTCAGGTTTATATTGAAATTGAAGAATTACACGGATCCGTCTGCTGACGCTCACGAGACAGATTTCTTAGTCCTGTGGTGAGAAAATAGAAAATATTGAGGAGGTTTAGAGGACTAAACTTCATATACAGTATCTAACATATGAAATGAAGGATTAACGGTTTGTGTGTTTTTCCTGCAGTTTGCGATGTCAGTCTCTGCTGCAGATGGCGATGTTCCGCTACAAACGAGACTCGGCACTCAAATACTCCCGAACTCTCACGGATCATTTCAAAGTGTGTAAAAACAGCTCTTTATTGTTCTCTAGTTGTCTTCTCTGATGTTTTTCACTCATGCTCGCAGTCTGTGTTTATTTTCAGAGTTCATCATGTTCTGCATCTCCCTGCGTGTCTAAGTGAGTCACATCACAGATTCGTTCACACTGGAGTCCCATAATGCAGTTCTGTGTCTGATGTTCTGTGTGTTCTGTCCGCTGCAGAAGTGTCGGCTCATCCGCATCTCTGGTGAACGCTGCTGGTACTGTTGTCATTCCTCAGATCATCCAGCAGGTGGCCACGTCTTATGTTAGCATCACAACGCTGGTCCTGAGCGCTCACGAGACGTGGGATCAGGCCGAGGAACTCGCTCAAAGAGGCAGCGGTAAGAAGGGGTCAAAGGTCATAAGAAACGCCATGGACCTTTAGAAATATGGTTGTGTGATTTCTCTTAAAAAATAATATTTACAATTAAAGCAAAATAGAAACTTCCATCAAATTTAGAAAATGACTTCTGTAGTATTTAAAGGTGAAGTGTGTCATTTTTTTGGATGTTTAATGACTTTCTCGTGTCCCAGGTTAATATGGTCAGTCAGGGCTGAACACTTCAGGTGTTAGCACTGGTGCTTGTGGGCATTAGCTCAAATTAAAATCACATTATCTGATTTAAACAGTACTCCTTCTTTTCTTTCAAAGATTAAATGCCACAAGCATTGACAAATCTAATAAAACAATCAAATAGTTTGACAAGTTCTTCCTCAGTGGTGCACATCTGGCAACTTCTAAACAAAACTTAGTTACCTGATGAACTGCTAAAAACATGTGCACCCCTGAATCACAAGAGTTGCAGTCAGCCAATAAGAATGGATTTTCAGTCTGTGAATGATCTGTGGTTATTTCACGCTGTCTGAGAATGAGACTAACCCTTTTAGCATTTAGCAAATTTAACCCTCATTGAAACTTCCCTGTCTTAATTGTTTAGTCTTTTAAATGTACAGTAACTAAAACATTAGAAAGTGAAAAATAATCCACATCCATAACACATTTGATGTAATGACATATTTTTAATACTCTTAATATTCTTGTGAAGATAAATGATGGCCATTTCTAAAACTCCACCACAGAATACACACTTTCTTATTTCCTGCTTCGTAATAAACACTAATATACTAATGTGTATATATACATCATTTTTAATAAACCGTAACAATGGATATTAATAAAAACAGAGTAAAGTCTTTTGGGCTTTCGGTGGCACCATGTGAGGATTGGGCATGTGAACGGTGAGCGCTGCGCACTTTGCTAGCTTTAATACTTTTAATGACATAATCTGGTGAGATTCGATACACTCTGTTTCATAACTGTTCTATGAGGACAATATGTCAAAGAATTCAAAATCCTCGGACTCTGGAGACATTAAAAGATACTTATGTGCTCAAGCTGAAACCTCTGACAGGGACTCAGTTTGGACGGTGCAGCGGGAGAAAATCAGCGGCAACTGTCGAGCATATCGGCAATGCTGACGAAGGTCGTAGCGGACTTGGAGGATCTTTCTGAAATATATCGATCGATTACGGCCATGGAGATGAAATTCTCTGAGTTGGTTACAAGAATCAGGGATGTCGAGAAACGGATCGATTATGTGGAGTCATCGGAGAGGGAATTAGCTGCTAATCCGCTAGTGACCAAGGCAGATTTGCAGTGCATCTGGGAAAAGTTGGAAGACCTTGAGAATCGTAATCGGCGAAACAACGTCCGAATTGTTGGAATTCCAGAGAATGAAGAAGGCAGAGAATTTGTGAAATTCCTGGACTGGCTCTTCCCGTGTCACCAAGTCCTGGTTAGGTGATCTGCTGAGGGAGACAGGCCCCGATCAATTCTGGCCACATTTCTGAGATCATCTGATAAAGATCTTGTGTTACGCGAGGTGAGGAGTAAAGGAAGACTTTCAGACTACATTTTCTTGTTCCCAGACTTTATGAATTCGATGAGAGAGAAACGTGATCGGTTCAAGGAATGCAAGAAACTCTTACATCAGCGGAAGGTCGCTTTTGCTCTGATGTTTCTGGCCAAACTAAGAATAGATACTAAGGATGACCGTAAAACATTTACATGCCCACAGCATGCGATGTCATTCATAAAGTCAGTGGAGTGAGTAAGTCATGGTGTGATGCTCTCTATGCAGCCAAAATAGCCCGACTCGCTGAACATCCACTTGATTGTCCGAGGAAGCTGAGCGCCTTTTTTGTTTCATTTTGTGCTGGTTCCTCCTAGCGGCTGGAGTTTGTTTTGTGGAGTAACACTCCTTCGGGACAGTGTTGTGGATGAATCTGCTCATTCTTTGTGTTTACGCTTACTATTGGATGGAGTTTGTTTTGTGGAATATTTTTTTGCAGGACATTGGAGTGATTGGGTCATCTGCTGCATTTATGAATCAGCCGGCTATTTTTTCTAATATGTCAAAATGTCAGATGTTAATATGAGTGGATTGTCTCTCTCTGGAATGTGAATGGGTTGGGGCACCCCATAAAAAGAAGGAAGGTTATTTCTCTTCTTAAACATAAGAAATATGATATAGTGTTTCTTATAGAAATGCATCTTTCCCTGCAGGAAGTTGAAAAATTAGGAAGCATTTAAAATTTGTTAATGACAAAAGAGTAAAACTCTTATCTGCCGACCACTAATATAAATCGGCTATTTGAGGAACGCATCACATGGTGTTTTCATGGAGTGAGAGATCACCATCTTTAAGCTCATTCTGTACAAATCAAACACTGAGATACTCACAGACTCCAGGGCAAACAGAATAATATCTAGTTTTTATTTGATCACCTCTTAGTTTCTGCTGTGTAGCACATAATGAGGGAATGTAACCTCAATCCTAAAAGGCATTCATGATGATACGTTAAAGTTTGAGTGCTCAAGATTTCTCAATAGTGAACATCAGACTCATTTTATTTGCAATGCTGTTAATCGTTCAAGCGCTAGAAATGAAACGTATCTCAGACATGTGAATGGGTTAAAATTTCTGTTTGCATGTTTGAATGTTTAATGGTTTATGCTACACACAGCTGTACAGTGTGACAATCAACTATAAGCAAGCCATCTGTTTATTTGACTTCCTCAAGAATGTGAACACTGTTTTCAATCTCTGTGTCTGTTTGAACCCAAAACAACAACTCTGAGTCAACTAATGGTGTGAGTTTGGGGCGGGACTATCTGTTTGTTTGACCAATGGCAGATGAGGGGAGTGTTTGGAAAAATAGTCAATATTTTTGCAGTTCCATCTGATGATGCTAGTGGAGTAGAAATGACACTTCAGCTTTAAAGAATGATTGACATCATAAAAACAGCTTATTTAACTGTTAATTACCTGCGAGTGTGTGTGTGTGTGTTCTTCCTGCCAGTGTTTAATGAAGTGTTGTTGTCGTGTTTGTGCAGGTTTACTGATAGAGCTGGATTGTGTTGTTGGTCGTCTGAGTCTCATGTCCTCCATGACTTCATTACTGCAGTACACTCGACACGGACTGTTCTGGATCAGACTCGACACTCACAACTCGCTCTGATGTCACACTTCATCTTCAGTCGGTGAGCAGCAGATGATTCACAAGCACTTAGTCCTGAGACACTGATGAGCCTCACGTGAGATCTGTGAGAACAACACACACTTCTCTTGTGTGTGAGCACTGTTATTGATTCACACAGTGATTTCAGGCTCGTCGTTCTGCGGTCCTTTTTCTTCAACACTGAACGGCGTCTCTCAATGTTCCTGTAGATTCTCACACTGTCTTTATTTTGTGTTTCCTTGAGTTGATCAAATGTGAGTGTGTGAAGGTTTGACATGTGAAACAGTATATTTAATTTCTAGCGTTTATATCACACATGACCTTTGACCCTTTACGGAAATAATGAAATTGATGTCACAGGAAACGATGCTGCTGATGTTTGTGGTTGAAGCCACTTTAAACCAGAGCTTCTTAAATGACCTCTGAATTGAGTGCTTGCACAGTTTTAAACACTTTAGTTAGAAGAGATTTTCTCATGATTATCAGCATTCTCTCTTATTGAAATTATCACTATCATCCGGTTGGCTAAATGTGTTTTTGTCTCATTTGTGTAGCGGGTGAATGTGTGTGTGTGTGTGTGTGTGTGGATATTAGTAGTTTAATTCATGAACAAGTGTAGAATTGATTCTCTGTGAATTCACAAATGATTTCAGCTTCCAGCCTGTTGATTGGTCAAGTAACTTGTGTTGCTGTAGACCGTTACTCCTCATTGGTCAAATCCTTTGGCACTTAAACAGGACTCGGAGTACTTCCTGCGTCCATCAGTATTTTCTTTAGGAAGCATTTGAGTCGCCGCTGGAAAACAGTGAGAAACTCTCTCGAAATATCAATATGAAAATTGATTTTTGGATTGTTCTTCTGTAAAGGAAACTTCTGTCTGATGATCTTAAATAGACAATTTTTCCCAGGTTTCCTCTGAACTGTGAGTTTCTTTGATTTATGATGGGTCAAAAATCCTTGACAATCAGGGTTTTCCTTAGATGCCTTTTCTAATTGTATTCATTTATTTTTTTTGGGAGGGGTTGAATAAAGCTTGACTGAATTTGGGTTTCCTGACGTGTTTCCAAAGATGCCATTTTTGTAGTTTGGATGTGTTGGGACAGGAAGTGTGTAGTGACTCAGCACCGCCTCTTCCTGCTGCCAGTCGAAGCTTTGCTTTATTTAATAAAGTTTTGGGAAATGTAAATGTTTCTCATTATGTTTTATAAATTCAGAAATGTAAAAGAAGTGCATATTTATTTCAAATTCATTTCAAGAAACTGTACATAAAATAAACATTACCACATCAAAGCATCTGTGCATATTTTAACAATTTACAACATGAACAAGAATACAAACTAACAAACGCTCAGTAAGAAATTAGTGTCTCAGTGTTGAACAAGTGTTGTAGTTTCTGTACAGAAGTGGATGAATTGTACGCGCTTCACGAGTCGCGTTCTCCACTGATGTTTGGGTTTGTGAACGCCGGCTGGGAAAAGGTTTAAAGAAGCACAAGTCAGTTTAGATGCTGAAAAATTAACTATTGAAACGAACCTTTTTCATCAACCATTTTTTGTTTTGTTTTCAGGTTTTACAGCTTTGGCTAGACAGATTCATCAAGTCAATCTGGTTAAACTTACACGTCAGTATTCTTGGTGTTTTGTTTGAAGATGATGTCACCTGTTTTTTTCTCAGGTGGACATATTTAATAAGAAATGCTTTATTTTGAAACTCGCCAATTGGTCAGTTGGTATGAATACATCTCTGTTATCATCTGTCACTTAATCTGAAAACAAGAGGAAGATGTTAGCAGCACTTTCACATCTTCACATATTTAGTGTTAATGATGTGAACGTACACTGACGGTGTCGGCACATGAAGCCTCCCTTCACAATCATCAGATGATCAGTGGATCTGCTGCTATGCAGACAATCAGTGATGGACAACTGCAGACAGTACAAATCACCAATACTGTGAGACTGGCGTACATGAATGATCTCTGGTCTGGCCGATCCTAACGTTGTGGTACTTGGTGTAGTTGATGTTCCTGATGAATTCCACATCAGCGCGTGAATCGAGGCTAAATCGGCTCTGACGTTCTCCTGGCATAAGTGTCGCACCTCCGGCCAAGAGAAGACCACTTTTCCGTCGTACACAAAGTAGCAGTGACGTCCGGATCACCACCAACCCGGCAGGCACTTCCCCTAACCCATTAGCAGCTATGATAAGAAAGGAGGATGATTTTCCAGGGGTGGTCGTCAGAGGTGTGGCGCATAAGCTTCTGCTTTACGTAGATTATATTTTATTATTCGTCTCTGAACCTACTAGATCTGTGCCTTGCCTCCACAGAATTATTAATTCCTTTTGTAAATTCTCAGGATACAGGGTTAATTGGTCTAAATCTGAAGCTTTGGCGCTGACAGCGTACTGTCCAGTAACATTTTTCAGCCGGGTGCCTTCCAGTGGCCCAAACAGGGCATTAAGTATTTGGGGATTTTATTCCCAACAAATTTGTCTGATTTAGTCAGTTAATTTTGACCCTTTAATAAAAAGTTTTTCGAGTGATGTGGGCAGGTGGGCTTCATTATATTTATCGATGATTGGGAAGGTTAATGTTATTAAAATGAACTGTATTCCAAAATTCAACTACCTGCTACAGTCTCTCCCTGTAGATGTCCCCCTCTCTCATTTCAAGCAATTTGATAGCATAGCGAAGTCCTTCATTTGGAACGGAAAGTGTCCCAGGTTACATTTCAGTAAGTTACATAGGCCGATTGATAAAGGTGGGCTAGGTCTACCCAAGATTTTGTTTTATTATTATGCGTTTGGTCTCAGGCATTTGGCTCATTGGTTGCTTCCACCTGAGAGAGCCCCTTCCTGGTTTTGTATTGAACAGGAAGTTCTTGCCCCTATTTTGCCATCTCAAAGCCTTTCTATCAAACTAACTGGAGAAGTTAAGTTACACCCCATTATCTCGCATTTGCACTCGATATGGACAAAAGTGTCCTTATGCAATTAAAGATTTTACATTGATTCTATTGGACCCCCTCTAGATTGTATAGTCTTGGTCTTAAAGACACACCCACCTGCTGGCGATGCCAATCAGAAGATGGGGACACAATTAATGTTTTTTGGTGGTGTGTTAAGATCCAAGAATTTTGGTTGAGGGTTCAGAGTTTTATGTGTGACGTATTGGGCACTAAAATTGTATTTTGCCCCAGACTCTATATTTTAGGTGATGGGCTAAAATAATAGTGGGGGTTAAATATTGATTCTGTTTGTATATGTTTTGCTTTTCTTTGTTTAATAGATAAATCAATAAAAAATGTTAATCATATAAAAATACAAATATATCTGCAAGCAACAATTACGGAGCCAAACACACCGACAATAACAGTGGCAAAGATAATCACCAGAGATAGAGTAATTAAAGTGGTTTTAAAAGCCATCAGTAAAATTACTTGAAATGTGAATAAAACTGTTTATACATTTTGACTCATAGGTGGCGCTGTTTCCAAATTGATATGGCATTGTCAGGACATGGTTGCAATGACACATGCACAGTTTCAAGTCAATATGTTAAAGCATTCCTGCCTCAGATCCTTTTTGGCATCTTGCCATCAAGTTCTTTGTGGGTCCTAATGCCCCAGTATAGTGACGGGGACACTATGCTGTAAAAAGGCACTGTCCTTCAGATGAGCTGTTAAACCGAAGCCCTGACTTTCTGTGGTCATTAAAAACCCCAGGGCACTTCTCGTAAAAGAGTAGGGGTGTAACCCTGGTGTCCTGGCCAAATCCCCTCATTGGCCCTTCTCAATCATGGCCTCCTAATAATCCCCATCCATTAATTGGCTCTATCACTCTACTCTCTCCTCTCCACCAACAGCTGGTGTGTGATGAGTGTACTGGCACACTATGGCTGCTGTTGCATCATCCAGGTGGATGCTGCACACTGGTGGAGGTTGAGGAGAGTCCCCTGTTCATTGTGTAAAGCACTGAGTGTAGTGTCAGAAAAGCACTATACAAATGTAACGTTCATTTGGCCTCCTTGGTATGCTCACCATTGAATTCTTTGATAAGCTAAATTAATATGGTTTGGTCTATCAAAAAGATTTTGATCAATTTTTCTCATGAGTGTCCCTAGATAATTCACACCAAATTTAGCAAATCAGACATACGGTTTTCAGAACATTCGAACTGAAATTGAAACCATGGTGTCCACTCGACTTGGTTCAAATGTTATTAGCATGAACATAAGTGCAAATTTGAAATGTTGGTGGTGCTAGAGGGACAGAGATAGAGACCCCAAATTTGCTATATTATATGTTCAAACTGTCCTTTATCAGTGTGCCAAATTTCATAACTTTTCTCCAAATGTTTCTATGGGCTTCCAAGAAGAAAATGAAGAAGAAAACTAACAGATGCAATAGATGCCCATGCACCGAAGAGCTTGGCCCCTGATAAGATGAATAATAAGAAGATCAGTACAAAAACAACAGGGTTCCAGCTAAAAAAAATTAACAACAAAATCAAACCTGCAGCATATAGAAAACTGCTAATGACTAAGATTTGAGACTCTCCGTCAGAGAATACGTGTGATTATACTGATCATGAGTGAATCTCACTAGAGTGGAGAATCCGATCCAGAGGTCAAAGGCCGAGAAGTCCAGTCGACCTGTCACATACTGTTCCTCCTCAGCAGAAGTGATTGACACTAAGTCTCCGCCCTCTCGGACAGTCACTGTGAGCCGCCTCCCAGCTCTTCCTAAGCCCCGTCCTCCGCTTGAGACAAACTGATCCCAGCCGTTGCCCGTGTCACACAGTGGCGCTGGATTAGCTACACAAACACAAAACAAATACACGTAAATCTATGTGGGTGATTAAGTTCATATATAAATAATAAACTATATATAAATACGGGTTATACGTTCGGTTTGGACGTTTGCAGATATACTGTCGTCTGACTGTGCAAGTTTCTTCATTCCACCTGCCTTGATTGGCACCCAGAACCTGACCACTTCATTATCTGCCCAGTTATCAAGCTGACCCTCCTTTCAATACCTAACACACACACATACATACACAAACACACACACACACACACACACATACACAAACACACACACACATTAAACACACAAACACACACACATTAAACACACATAAACACACACACACACACACACTTACACAAACACACACACACATTAAACACACACACATTACACACACAAACAAACACACACACATTAAACACACACATACACACACACAAACACATACACAAACACACACACACATTAAACACACATACACACTCACTCACTCACACACTCTCACACACACACACACACACACACCCTAACCCTAAATCTAACCCATCCAGAGCCGTGTTTAACCCACATATTACCTCAGTTTATTCCAGTTGGTAGATGGGTGGGGGGATGATCTACCAATAGGAACATGACACATCTAACAAGAAAAAAAATCCTAACCCTAACCTAACCCTCACCTAACCCTCACCTTACCCCTAACTCACAGGTAACCCTCTTACTCTTAGAGAGGAGAGAGTAAATCTGGAGAAACATTCCATCAGTGGATCACAGACAATCAGCAGTTTTTATAGTAATTGTAGTTTGTTCATAGAGGAACAGATTAAAGTGTTTTAGGAAGTACAATGACACCGATACAGAGCAAACGTTGCATTTGTGTTTACACTGATTATATCACAGCGTCCACATGTACAACGACAAATAAAACAACAACTGTACTGTACGTCAATATAACAACAGTGTTGAATTCACTTGTTCATTCTGTTGCCTTTGAAATGTGGATATTTTCATGGTGATAATTCATTTTATAACCTTCTGACAGCACATATTAAAATCTGCTGCCTCTGTCACGCTTTAACACTTTCTACTATTACAAAAGTGTCAGCAAACAGTAAAATGAGTAACTATAACACTTGTTACTCAACACTGTCGGATATTCACCAGATTCTGCAGATTAACACTTCAGATATTTCTTACATTCACATTACAGTGAGAAATGTCATGAAATTATATTATATACTAACATAAACATACTTAAATATGAACTGTATTTCCATGAACTAATGATCTGTTATTTAATATAGAATTATGTTAATGAGCATCACAGGTTTAATGAATGAAGGAAACGTGTTTGTGACTATTTAATTCAAGAAAATAAACAACAATAGATCAAGATTTACTCGCACAAGGAAAATCTGAATGAAATAAATTCATGTTGAGCAAAACATTAAACATACAGATGGATGAAAACACAAAAGCCTTTAGTTAACTTTAGTTTAAAGAAATATGTCAAATAAACTGCATTTAAATCAGATTAAACTGCATTCTGAGCCTGTCTGGAGATTTTTATGTGCCTGTTATAACTGTATAAAATCACGTTCAAGTCTGTATTTTCTAATATAAAATATATTTCAACCATATCAACATTTTAACAGCAGTTCTCAAATATATTTCATATGTCACAGAATACACAAAGACAGCATCAATATCAGCTGAACACATCTAATATTTAATATTCTGAAGTTGGTTTCAGATAAGACTCATCATACTGAAAACACAAAGATTATCTATAAAAACTCACTGCATGTCCAATCAACTGTTCTTTAAATATGGCCAAAGATGGAGCAGTAAATACATCATACATAAAAGCAAATGCAATAAAATCCACCCTGAAAAAATCAGCATATATTAATACACAAAAGCGGCATAAATCCTGTCGGAGCTTCTCTTTCAGACTGCAGTTTAACCTCTAGTTTGGCAGTGAAAAACACGAGATCTTTTCTCTCAACACAAATCAAAAGCTAAAAACACACGAGAACTTCTGCAGAGTCCCGTTAAAAACAGAAACCGTAAAATCATCTGTGATTTCTTCAGCTTTACAGACCCGCTATATGAATATAGTTTATATAATTCAATACTTTATATCATAAACGTGAGTCAGAATGGAAGAATCACTTTAATTAAGTCACTAAATCTGTCACATACTGAACGTGTTCCTGCAGTGCTCACACGTCTTTAACGTGTTTATGATTGTACACTCGCAAACAAACACCACGGCTACACACTGCCAAGAATCTGTTCATTCAGTGTCTTGAAGTCACAAAATAGTCTGTGAGATTTTTAAGCATATAAAGTGCTTCTTAAACACAAGAAATCCTCACACGATGAGCTGCCGGTGTCGTCCATTGATCTCTCGAGAACTTCAGACACATTCAGATCCAGTAAATCTCACCATCATACAGGAGGAGTGATCAGATAGATACGCCGGGTGTTTCCAGGTTGAAGTTAGCAAGTAAACTGGTATCACGTCATTACGGCTACATGCAGTCAGCGACATTACTGGAGCCCTGACCGACATCTCGAATCTGACTGATGTGTGTGGAACAGACGGCGACCCCTGAGCCGGCCCGACAGTGAGACACAGAGCCCACCAACTCCCATCTAATGAAACACACACACACACACACACACACACACACACACACACAAATCAATTCTTCAGCTGACTCAAATCACTTCTGAACTTCAGTACAAATCTTGATATTCTCACCTGTTCATTCGGGGCTCAAACGCTTCCACTGTATTCAGATAAATGTTTCCATTGTGCCCGCCCACTGCAAAGACACGCCCCATCACTGTGGCAACACCGACTCCACCCCTGGGCGTGGTCAACTCCGCAACATACGCCCAGCGGTGCATTCTGGGATCAAACCGCTCGACGGAGCTCAATGGAGAATTATCATCAAAACCACCTTCAAACACACACAACACACAAACACACATGCAAACGCACACGCGCAAACACACACACACACACACAATACATGAAGCTCAAGACTGTTTGATTATTGTTATTACATTTCTCAATCAATAATCAACATCTATATTAATTATTTCAAGACCAAATTCAAATTCTGAACTTTACCGACAACATAAAGGCACCCGTTGAGCTCACTGACGCCGTTTCCGGCGCGTCGCTGGCCCATTTCTCTCACGTCCGTCCATTTGTTCAGATGAGGATCGAACCGCTCAACGCTGCACAACGACGCAACGCCGTCATTTCCACCAACTGCATAAACATAACCCTGACAGAGACATCACATGACTAAATGGGTCATTATGAATTTATTTCATTTATACTTTAACCTCACAAAACTCATGAAACTATTATCCTCTAAAAAGAAGAGAATATTATTAAAGAGAAGAAACAAGACGAGAGAATAGACCAGATGAGAAAAGATAAGAGACAAGAAAAGAGATGAGAAGAGATAAAAATGAGAGAGACTAGGAAAGGAGAAGAAACGAGACTTAAATGCTCAGGTTTGTGAATATTGTGTTGAGTGTTCTTCGTCTTTCGTACCCCGAGCGCCACAGACCCGACGCCTCCTCTGGGTGTGTTCATCGGGGCGACGGCGCTCCAGCGATCCGACTCGATATCATAACGCTCCACATCATTAAAACAGGAGTTATCGTCCAGACCACCGATGGCGTAGATGGGACCCCCGAGAGCAGCCAGTGCGATCCCCCTCCTGATCAAACACAACATCTCGTATTAAAAAGACAATCAACCTCTGCAGTGTCAACTACTTCCTGTTGAGAGTTCAAGAGGAAATAAACACACGACATGAGAGCAGTGAATGTTTTAGGTACCGTTTTGTGTTCATCGATGCTTTCATCATCCACTTATTAATGTGCGGATCAAACATCTCCATGTTCCCGAGGTGCTCGTTGCCGTCATGACCTCCGACAGCGTAAACTTTCCCTGGAATTGATCAATGACTGTAAACAGTTTCCAGTGTGGACATGAATTCACTGGTTCAGTTCTGTCAGTCTGTGTCCCTCATTCAACTTGATCAGATTCATTTTAATCCAACCGTACTGAGATCATTCTGTACTGATGTTTAACACATGCACACTAAAGGACACATTTAAGATCAACTGAATATTTGCACCTTTGACCTCGTGAAGAACTGCTTCTGTGTCTCACCTGCCACTGAAATCACGCCCACGTGTCGCCGTCTGCTGTTCATTTCAGGCCCGAAGAACCAGCTGTTTTTACTGACGGAGTAACACTCGATGCTGCGGAACGGATCGCCAGAACCGCCCCGGCCCCCCACACAGAACAGCACACCTGTCAGAGGTCAAAGGGTTACAGCCATCTGTCAATGGTCATGCTACACCTGGAGTGACACAAAGAACAACTAAACAGTGGATTCTCACCTGCGGTGTGTTTGCGTGGTGTCGTACGGACGGAATATTTAAAGTCCGGAACGCTCTTGTTGCTGAGGTGCAGGTGATAATTCCTGGCTTCATCTAGAAGGTCTCTGCAGTTCAAGTTGGCTTTGATCATTTCCTCTTTAGCGACGGTAGCCGTGAGGAAATCCACTGGCAGCAAAGGAAGACGAACCTGCACGAGAGAAACCATCAGACTGATCCGATCGGAATACAACCAAACACAAACTACTGGACTGAACAAATGATCATATGTGCGCAGTGTTGGGTAAATTATGCAAAATGCAATCCACAATAAATGAATTTGTAATCAGATTACTGACTTTACTGATTACTTCATCGTGAACATAATCACATTAAAAATGACTTCTAAGTAACAGATGTACATGTAGATGTTTTACATGTATTGTACATAAATAATATAACCCAAGTAGCACACTTGCATGTAAATATATAATAAACTAACAGAAACATGAGGGCGTTTCAATAAATAAGGTGAAATGAGCAAAGCTGTCAGCCATGCTGACATGTGGCCAACAGGTGATCTGTCTGTGGCGCTGTGCCTAATCTCACCTGGCATATTCACCTACTCAAGAGGTGATGTGACCTTATTTATCAAAACGCCCCAATAGAAACCAACGTTCTCATCAGAGGTCTGAGCGTCCAACCTGAGACACGATCTGATCGAGCCAGATGTCGTGGTGTTTGGGGTTCGATTTGAGCCACTTCACGGCGGCGTTGTACACTTGAGTTTCAGACTGAATGTTGAGGTCACTGGAGGACAGGAGCGTTTTCAGGTGCTGCGGAGAGACACTGATGAAATCTTCACACTCCACTACCTCGCTGAAATGTTCACACGCGTAACGGTCGGCCATGTCCATCAGATCCACTCTGTTGTGACTCTCTGCAAACGTGCGAACCGCCAGACAGTTCGACGGGTGAAAATGAGCTTTCATGTACTCGCAGCAGGCGCGTGCGATCAGCTCCACCTGCAGGATACACGCGGCGTACAGCAGCGGCTGAACGTTATCCACCGTCAGCGTCAGTCGCGAGGAGTAGGCGAAGCGCACCAGGTCCTGGATGGCGTCGGCGTCGAAATCGCGGATCTCAATCAGGTCCTGTTTGGCCTCGGCCATGTCTGAGAGGAACATGGCACGGAAGTACGGCACGACGCAGGCCAGAACGAGTTTGTGACATGGTATCAATCTGTTCCCCACCTGCAGTGAAAACAGCAGACAAACATTTGATCCGAACAGACAGCTGAATGTTATTGGATGTTATTCTGACATCACAGTGGTGTTGAGATACCTTCAGCGTGACGTCACAGAGCTCTCCGTTCTCATAGAACTGCCAGAGAGAATGATGGAAATCTTTCCAGGCCTCCTGAGCTTCAAACAAGAATGATCCGTCCACCTCGCCTGCGCTGTCATGCGGCTGCGACAAGCTTTTCTGCTGCGGTCCATGTTCAGGAACCATGTCTCGCTCACACACACCAACACCTGCACACACAGCTGTTACAGACACCATACACAACACAGTGTGTGTATTAATCTGATAGATCACTTACTGATATCAAAGTGAATAATCACAGACAAGAAGCTCATAAACACACATAAATGACATGCTGTTAGTTGTGTGTGTGTGTGTGTTAAACATTCTTCTGAATGAACTCAGTTTGTCCACACACACACACAGTAGGGCTGGGCGATAGGACAATGTATTCGGATATTGACGATGTCTTACAAAGATCCTGATGCCAATTGCAAACAGACAACGATTGACAAAATCAGCAAATGTGACGAGTCTGAATCCAGTTCACAAGCTCCTCGTCCAAATGTATTTCATGCGCAGGTATTTTTGCTCATCTACCCGCAACAGGCGGCGACCTGTAAGACATCTCGAAACGCTGTTAGTCACAAAGATACGCGCTTGAAGAAACACACGTTATTATATTTAGAAGAACAGACAAAAGAAAAGCCGTCAATGCTCGTGTCTGATTCGCTGTTTGTTCAGAGGCGTGCAGCACGGGTCTGTCGAGGAACAAGCGCATATAAAGAGTTTCTCCGTTTCATTCGCCTGAAAACTGTTTGCAAGAATAACGTCATCTATGAGAATGCTGCAAATCATCTCAGGAGGTGCTGCGAGTTTAATTCGCTTTATTTCCACATGGTTGGCATGCATTGTGAATGCAACTCTGTGGGTTCAGTAATATATATCTTTGTATTAAAGAAACAAAGACGAAAGTGATTAAATCATAAAGTAATTCAAAACACGTTCACCTTGAACCTAAAATTTTGTTTTCTTTTCTTTTCTTTAGGCAGCATTAACTGTATTACCAAAACACAAATTTAATAAGAACACACATTTGGCAGCATTATTTTGTGAACACAAGGACATTTATTAGGCTTATTTATTATGATTATTATCATCTTTACATTTATAATTGTCTTTAGGTCTTCATCTGTAGGCTATTAGTCATTTTCCACCTGTTGTCGTTGACGGATACTTGCGTGATGCAAATGGAGCCGTTGGAGACGGTAAATGTCTGGATTTGGGGAGGTGGTTAAATATGATTTTTTTATCACTTCGTAAATTAATTGCTTTTTTCGTTTCATTTAAAGTGCAATTTAAATTTAGAAATGTCTTAAGTTTATCGTGTTTAAATAAATGAATTACATTTTTAAAGCAAAAATATTCACCGACCCTCGGCAGGGGGGTTAACGATGTAATCGGTTATCGTGTGATTTTTTAAGGCGATTATCGCAAAAATATTTTTACATATCTCCCAGCCCTAACACACACAGACACACTCGCACACACACAGACACACTCGCACGCACACAGACACACTCGCACAGACACACTCACATGCACAGACACACTCGCACGCACACACGCACGCACAGACACACTCACAGACACACTCACAGACACACTCACAGACACACTCACAGACACGCACTCGCACGCAGACACGCACTCGCACGCAGACACACACGCACGCAGACACGCACTCGCACGCAGACACACACGCACGCACAGACACACTCACAGACACACGCACGCACGCACAGACAGGCTCGCACGCACAGGCACGCTCACAGACACACCCGCACGCACGCACAGACACACTCACAGACACACGCACGAACACGCACGCACAGACAGGCTCGCACGCACAGACACGCTCACAGACACACCCGCACGCATAGACGCACTCGCACGCACAGACGCACTCGAACGCACACTCACACAGACACGCTCACAGACACACCCGCAGGCACAGACGCACTCGAACGCACACTCGCAGACACGCACGCACTCACAGACACACGCACGCACTCACAGACACACACACGCACGCACAGACACACGCACAGACACACTCGCACGCACGCACAGACACACTCACGCACGCACGCACGCACACCATGATTTATTTCATGCTTTCAACAAATAAAGTCATCTCACAACACATAAAAAGATATAGATATGACGTTAATTATTTATAAGTTATTAAGCCATGTGTTTAATTCAGATATGTTTGCCTATTTTTGGTGAATATTTTACATGACACAAATATTAACCTCAAACAGCGATTAGTCGAATCAAATCTGTAATAATAATAATTTGTTTTGATACAACATTGAAGCCGTTTGTGTTCAAATCAACACAGAGGAAGTAAATCACAGTTCAGTCTCTCTGTCGGCTGCACATTAAATCACACGAAATTAAATGATATTAAAATGTGTCGATATTTTTACCTCATTTTCAACAGCAGCACATTCACACTGGACGGACCGACAGCACTTCCGGGTTTTCTTCTTCTTTTATTTTAATGGAGGACTGGTGTCATGAGCACATGCCGCCACCTACTGTTCAGTGTAATGCATCGCATTCCATGCCTTTCTCTTAATCCCTTAAAAAATAAAAAATAAAATCAAGTGTAGATCCATCAGGACCCATGTGTCAGCTACACTGAGTCCCTCTGCATCCAGACTGACACATTACAACACAAATCTGTTCTTTGATATATTTAAATTATATCCCTGAAACCTGTACTGTACATGTATTGTATTAAAACCCTGTATCTTAACCTATCTCTATTAACCTCTCTTCCTAATAGATACTCCAACTCACTATCTTTATGTCCATTATTGTTTAAATATTGTATTAATTCCCTTCTCTCATGTATATACCTTCTACATTCAAATATGACATGCGCTACAGTTTCTTTTTCTCCACAACATTCACATAAACTTCCGGGTTCTCTTCTTCTTCTTCTTCTTCTTCTTCTTCTGGGTTTTTAACGGCGGCTGACATCCAGCATATAAATGGTGCATTACCTTCTGCTCCGGAGTGTGGAACAGAGCTTAAATTCTGCCCATCAATCCTGTTTTCCTTATGAATTCAAAGAAAGTTCTACTGTTTTTCTAACTTTACATATTTGTTAATTCCTTAATACTGTACTCCTTAATTCCATTCTTCATCAACTCCTCCATCATATTTAGTGCATTCAGTAATTACATGTTTTATATTCTCCTCAACCTGACAGTATTCACACAACCCATCTTGTTTTCCTATTATTTTTAGTGTACTATTTAAATTTGAGTGTCCTAACTTTATTCTGTTGTAAACAACTTCCTCTTTCCTTGACTTACCTATATTTCCTATTTTCTGATTATGCTGTAAAGAAATCTACCCTTTGTTTAATTCTTCCACTTTCCTTGCCATTCTTCTATTGCTTTACCCCAAATTACTGCTTTAACTTCTGACTTACTTAATGCAACTTGTAATTCTATTGTTTCTCTTTGTAATGTTTGTTTTGCTAATTGATCCACCTCTTTATTTCCCTTTATACCCACATGTGCCGGAACCCATATAAACCTAATTACTGTACCCTCTCGAATTATTCTTGTATGTACTTGTAAAATTCAAACAGAATATTAAAGACTGAAACAGAGTCAGAACTTATTAAAATGTATCGTGGTTTGTGTTCCTTCTACCCACTATATAAACTCCAAAATAATTTGAACTTCCTTTTATTCATTTTATTGAACTTTCTTTCCATTTTGGTACTATAAATGCTGCTGCAGTTGTGTGATGCTCTGGATCTTTTGACCCATCTGTAAATATTTGTATATATTGGGGGTAATTAACACTGACATGGACTGAAACTTCTGTTGGTAAATCTATTTCCCCTCTTCCTGCTTTCTTTATTTCCAACATATGCATGTGTATTTGTGGTCTTATATACCCACGGTTCTGTTTCTGGGATTACAACTGTTGGGCTCATCTTGACTCTATTAATCCAGATTTCTTTTGCATATATTTTACTAGCCCATCCAAAACTATTTCTTTTATCTGTATCACCATTTTTGTAGGATGTTCCTCTTTATGCCCTTTAAGATTGACCCAGTAATGAATCATTAGCTGTTTCTAGTGGCGTTTCTCCTGTCAGAACTTGCAGAGCTGATATGGATGTTGTTTTTACTGCTCCACTGCCTCAGAGCTTGAGCTTGTATCTTATTTATTTTTTCCAATAAAGTTTTTGATGTTGACCCATATATATACTTCCATATTCAATCACAGACCTAATCGTCACATATATAGTTTTTAATGAGAAGTTTGCACCCCATTCCACTCCACTTAAACTCCTCATGATGTTTATTACTTTCTGACACTTTCCAGCTATTTTATTTATATGATCTGCCCATGTTAATTTTGTGTCAAGTAAGATTCCTAAGAATCTAAATCTTTCACCCTGTCCAATGTTCTTTCATACATTTTCAGGTTCATTTCTGGAGAATTCTTTTCCTTGTGAAAACTACTGTATTTGTCTTTTCTACTGAGAATTTAAATCCCCATTTTTCCACCTTTATTATTTGTTCTTGTATTTTTTTTATTTATATGCAGAATGTTCTTTCCCCTTTTCCAAATTGCCCCATCATCTGCAAAAAGAGATCTTCCAATATCTGGTTGAACTTGAGAAAAAACATCCTTCCGGGTTGTCGCTATGAACTCTGGGAAATGTAGTGCAAACGTGTGTCCGAAACCATCCTCTATCCACTACATAGTGCACTATTTCATCCCCTGTCCACTATATAGTGCACTATTTCATCCCCTGTCCACTACATAGTGCACTATTTCGTCCCCTGTCCACTATATAGGAAATATGAGTGAACAAATGAGCGATTTCAGATGCAGCTTGTGTCTCGTGTTGAACACGCGTTCCTGAATGTCGCTTTACATTACTGCAGTATTATATATACTGTATATATACCATTATCAGAGTTAAATTGTGAACAGAATTATTATTTAATAAATTATTAATACATTTTTTTCATTATAAAATTGATGTTGTTTATTTATAATCAGTGAAGTATTCATAATTAAAATAGGTCTTGCTCATTGAGAGCAATTTAATTCTGCACGTAGTGGCATGATTACTTTTAAGATTTATTATTTTAAATTATATGATATACAGTATGATGTGATACATTGTTTAATGTCTTTTGAAAACATTCATAAAAAAATATGTAATGAAATGTAATTAGTTGGTATTATTGAAACAGTAACTTTAATAATTTCAGCTGCTCAAAACTTAAAGTACCATGAAACATCTTTCAGATGAGCTGAACATCGTTAACTCTTTAAAGCTGCGGTGTGTAACTTTCTCTGTTAAAATACGTTCTCCTATCCCAGCTTAATATGCAGAGACAACTATAAGTAAGCCATCTGTAGGATAATTCTCATGATAACTAAACACTGTGTCTCTGTGGTGCTATAAATATCCTCTGTTTGTTTTGAGCGACCCGTCCATCCCGACACAACACACTGATTTGACCAATGGCGTGAGTTGGGGGTGGGGCTATCTGCTTGATCATCAACAGCAGACAGGGGCGTATTTGGAAAGATGTTTGAAAACAACGTTTATTTTTTCAATTCCGTTCGGTGGTGCAGAAATCACAAACTTCAGGATCAGGACATTAAAGTATCTTTCATATGAAGTGAACCTGTTAAGATGCAAACTACAGGGTGTCTGGGTATCTCAGCGAGTAAAGACGCTGACTATCACCCCTTGAGTCACGAGTTCGAATCCAGGGCGTGCTGAGTGACTCCAGTCAGGTCTCCTAAGCAACCAGATTGGCCCGGTTGCTAGGGAGGGTAGAGTCACAAAAGTTTTTAAATCGGATATTTATTTAAATGTTGCCTCGAGCATATGGCTGAACCCTAAATTATGTATTAATAAGTCCCCTTTCTGCTGGTCAGAGTGGATTGTGAGGGGGGTTAATGCACTCGGTGACCTATATGAGAGCAGAGTGTTGAGATCCTTTGAAAATATGGTTCAACATTTTGGGATTCCCAGATCTCAGTTCTTTAGGTATTTACAGCTGTGCCACCTGCTCTGTACTATTGTTGGGAGTAGCATACACACCCCTAAAGCAGCAGATACTCTGGCAGAGGTGATTACTGCTTTTGGAAAAGGTCATGAGGCACCAGTGTATTACTCCCTGCTAATTCAGAGTCTGGGGGACGGAGCTTTAACTTCTATCAAGAGATTATGGGAGAAAGATTTAAACTTGGTGTTGGAGGAGGGAGTGTGGGCTAGGATTCTAAAAAACATCAAGTCTGCATCTAGAGATGCAAGGGTGTGTCTGATGCAATTTAAGATTTAATGTATATAATTGATTCCGTATTTCTGTTGTTTTATGAATGGAATCAATAAAAATTGTTAATAACAAAAAAAGCAGAATGAAGAGTTTCACCGCTGATGTTTATTCTCTCACTGTACAGGTGGTTTAGGGACCTCAGATTGTTTGTTTTCTGAGTTCTCCAAGTGTTCAGTTTTAAATCAGTGGTCATTCTTTTTTGTTAGGGTTGCAGTACTGGGCTTGGTTCATTCTTGAACTGGAGACAGCCTTGAAAGAGCAGGTGCTGTAGGCCTTTAATTTCCATAGTTTTTTTTTTTTTCTCATTCTGTGCACTGGAATTTACATGGACACATGAAAGTGGAATGCTTGAAAATAAAAAAAAAAAATTACATTTCTAGAGGACTGTATAATAAAGACAAGAGAAGAAAGCATTTGTACAGTCATGACATATCTGAGGTCCAAAATTTGCTACATGTGGACATTGATGAAAGAATAGTGTGTTGATTTAGCACACAAAGGTAATGAAACATGACCAATAATGACAATTCAAAATAACAAGCCATTTGTGTTTATTTTAGATTAAGATCCTTAACCCTAAGAGCATCAATGAGGTAAGTGGAGTGAGGTCAGTTTATTAATTTAGTTAGCTATAATATTCCTTTATCAAGCCGTCCCACACACACAAATCCAATGCCTTGAACATGAAGGCTCTCCCTACTGTTTCAAATATTGTCGGTGGCAACTGCATACTGTTTTATGCCAGCAACTGTGCTGTGTTGTGTTCCTGAAGACGTCCCATAATCCACCCCGTGCCACCCTTCTAGCCACGCCCCTGGTCTCCTGTGACCACTTGTGTTCGGATTTTGAGGGGAGGGTCTCTGTGTCATGACAACACACAACAATCACTATGTCACTGTGTTACTGTGTGACATTAAAGCACAACAAAGTCAGAAAAGACAAAGAAAGTGCAAAAAAACAAAAAACGGTGCACTCCCAAATGCAGCTGAAATTTAATCTAAGCACAAATGCAAAATTTTGAGAAGAATTATTATTTTAGTTACCTGTATTAACCTGAGCTTCAGATGTGTGTGCTTTTTTAATAAGTGTCCCTACATGTTGATATCAGACACATTGATCCGTGAAGTTCTCGTGCTTGTGTATCGCCGAAATGCATCACCGAAACGCATCTTAATACCAGGTGGAAGCAGGGTCATAGCTTGGTAACCCTAACTCTATCATTAGTTTGCGTCTCAGATCAGAAAGTGTTTCATATGTTCTGGCGACGGTCCTGACAAGATTGCAGTCATAATCACACACTATGTAGTTTTTATTTTCTCTTCAGTTTTTGAAATGTGTGACACAAAGACATAACTCCTGCTATTATAACAGCACACTTTTGCACAACGATAACAACTTCATTACCTTGTTGCTGCTTATATCCAATTCCAAGGGGGTAAATAACAAAAACAGGCTGGAACAAATAAAATGTATGTAATCGTCAAATAGAAACTAGACAAATCAGGGGGTGATGTAGAAATTATGAATTCTCAAACAAATCATCAGCAGCATAGGGGAGAGTGAAAAAGTAATACCTACATACACACTGACACACACCAGTAAAGCCAGTATCCATTTACTTCATTTACTTCCCCAACCATCGATGTACTACAGAGTTCTGGAAGTTTCGGCTTCTGTCACACACCCTCTCTTTCTTTTTTTGACATTATCTCCCACTCAAACACACATGATGAATGAGTATCCCACTTACAAGTATGTGATTGACTCAAATTAGTGAATTAGCATTCTTAAGAACCAATCACAACGTTCTGTTCGTAAAGACACAAAGTTGAGTCCTATACTAGAGTTGACTGCAATACAGAGTCGACTCCCCATCACTACTTTATCACTACACTACTTCAAAACTTTGGTGTGAGCTGAGCTGTGCGGAAACAGGGTGTTTAATGACCCTTTAATAACATTAACTTGAGGTTGTGCATTACAGTCCTTTTATTACAGGTGCCTAAAACCCAAATTATGGTCAAATCAGTGCACAGCTTCTTTTGGTTTATTGCTTTCATTCATTGTGTTGATTGTTGTGTAAGTCAATAAAAATTAGTCAGATCTCGAATCAATCTGCAATCAAGACATCAATATTTATTTATACAGTCATTGGGAAGATTTTTAAATAAATACAAATGAAAGCATTAGGTACGGATTTAAGTACATTATATATGCCATATATACAGTCCATCATTAAGTGTACATAGTCGAGTCCTTCATCATCATCTTCATCATCACCATCATCATCATCACTCAGCACAGGCGGCCAATGTCGTTTTTAGTGCAGCCCTGATTACAGCACATTCCCGCCAAACCCAGGGAGAAGTTCCTCTTCCTTCGGTCCGGGCGGGCTCTGTTCACACTAGAGGCTCTGGTGCTCCCTGACGGTGTGGAGGAGAAGAATGCTGACAGCCACCCACTCACCCCATCTGCTGATTCCAGCTCAGCCATCTCTCTCCTCTCACCATCGGTCTGTGTTTGAGCACTCATCACCTGCAGCAGCTCGGATAGAGACACCTGCTGAGTGTTTTCACTCAAGCTCAGACCAGCGTCTGGACCCATAGAGTTCTGAAACGAGTCCAGTGTGAACGGACCTTAAAGAAACAGACAGCGGCCTGTCAAGACACCGGATTATACTCACAGATACTCATTGTGACCTGAACAATCTTCAGCCTTAAATGTCAAATGTTATCTTATATTGTTCATTTCATTTGTGATATGTTTCTTTTCAAAAAAAAGTTTACCCACACTTTCTCAGAACTCTTAACATTCAAAGACTGATTTTTACATTTTATTGGCCACTTTTTACTTTTATTATATAGAATTTGTCTGAAAACTGTACAATTTTAAATAATGACATGGCAGGAACATACAACCTACTGTTGTCAAATGCAGATTTTATTTTAAATATATATATATATATATATATATATATATATATATATATATATATATATATATATATATATATATATTTTTTTTTTTTTTTTTTTTTTACAGACTATATGTGCTAGATCTTGGTTGTTTGATTATATTACAACAATATTATATAATTTCTGTAGGGTATAAACACTTTATAATATATATATATATATACACACACACAAACATGTTGTTATTATATATGTTTCTATAGATTGAGTACATATGTTATATGATGTTGCAGTATAGATCCCAATACATACTACTGATTTTTTTATAGATTAGAAGTATATACTATCTACATACTATCTACATATATTATCTATGTACCAAATACATACAGTTGTTTATATATAGATTATAAATAAATACATATAGTTTTTATATGATGTTTATATATTGATTAAATGTACATACTATTGTTATATGATGTTTATATATAGATTATAAATAAATACAGTTGTAATATGATGTTTATTTATAGATTAAAATTACTTACAGTTGCTATATGATGTTTATATATAGATTATAAATACATACAGTGGTTATATGATGTTTATATATAGATTAAAAGTACTTACAGTTGTTATATGATGTTTATATATAGATTATAAATACATACAGTTGTTATATGATGTTTATATATAGATTAAAAGTACTTACAGTTGTTATATGATGTTTATATATAGATTATGAATACATAGAGTTGATATATAATGTTTATATATAGATTATAAATACATACAATGGTTATATGATGTTTATATATAGATTAAAAGTACTTACAGTTGTTATATGATGTTTATATATAAATTATAAATACATACAGTTGTTATATGATGTTTATATATAGATTATAAATACATACAGTTGTTATATGATGTTTATATATAGATTATAAATACATACAGTTGTTATATGATGTTTATATATAGATTAAAAGTACTTACAGTTGTTATAGGATGTTTATATATAGATTATAAATACATACTGTAGTTATATGATGTTTATATATAGATTATAAGCACATACTGTAGTTATATGATGTTTTTATAGGTTATAAGCACATACTGTAGTTATATGGTGTTTTTTATAGATTATAAGCACATACTGTAGTTATATGATGTTTTTTATAGGTTATAAGCACATACTCTAGTTATATGACGTTTTTTATAGATTATAAGCACATACTGTAGTTATATGATGTTTATTATAGGTTATAAGCACATACTGTAGTTATATGATGTTTTTTTTATAGATTATAGATTATAAGCACATACTGTAGTTATATGATGTTTATATATAGATTATAAGCACATACTGTAGTTATATGATGTTTTTATAGGTTATAAGCACATACTGTAGTTATATGATGTTTTTTACAGATTATAAATACATAATGTAGTTATATGATTTTTTTATAGATTATAAATACACACTCTAGTTATATGATGTTTTTTATAGATTATAAATAAATACAGTTGTAATATGATGTTTATTTATAGATTAAAATTACTTACAGTTGCTATATGATGTCTATATATAGATTATAAATACATACAGTTGTTATATGATGTTTATATATAGATTATGAATACATAGTGTTGATATATGATGTTTATATATAGATTATGAATACATAGTGTTGATATATGATGTTTATATATAGATTATAAATACATACAGTTGTTATATGATGTTTATATATAGATTAAAATTACATACTGCTGTTATATGATGTTTATATATAGATTATAAATACATACAGTTGGTATATGATGTTTTTATAGGTTATAAGCACATACTGTAGTTATATGATGTTTTTTTATAGATTATAGATTATAAACACATACTGTAGTTATATGATGTTTTTTATAGATTTTAAGCACATACTGTAGTTATATAATGTTTTTTTTATAGATTATAGATAATAAGCACATACTGTAGTTATATAATGTTTTTTTATAGATTATAGATTATAAGCACATACTGTAGTTATATGATGTTTTTATAGATTATAAGCACATACTGTAGTTATATGATTTTTTTTATAGGTTATAAGCACATACTGTAGTTATATGATGTTTTTTATAGATTATAATTGCATACTGTAGTTATATGATTTTTTTATAGATTATAAATACATACTGTAGTTATATGATGTTTATTATAGGTTATAAGCTCATACTGTAGTTATATGATGTTTTTTATAGATTATAAGAACATACTGTAGTTATATGATGATTTTTATAGATTATAATTACATACTGTAGTTATATGATGTTTATTATAGGTTATAAGAACATACTGTAGTTATATGATGTTTTTTTATAGATTATAGATTATAAACACATACTGTAGTTATATGATGTTTATTATAGGTTATAAGCACATACTGTAGTTATATGATGTTTTTTATAGATTATAAGCACATACTCTAGTTATATGATGTTTTTTATAGATTATAAGCACATACTGTAGTTATATGATGTTTATTATAGGTTATAAGCACATACTGTAGTTATATGATGTTTTTTTTATAGATTATAGATTATAAGCACATACTGTAGTTATATGATGTTTATTATAGGTTATAAGCACATACTGTAGTTATATGATGTTTTTTATAGATTATAAGCACATACTGTAGTTATATAATGTTTTTTTATAGATTATAGATTATAAACACATACTGTAGTTATATTATGTTTTTTATAGATTATAGATTATAAGCACATACTGTAGTTATATGATGTTTTTTATAGGTTATAAGCACATACTGTAGTTATATGATGTTTTTATAGATTATAAGCACATACTGTAGTTATATTATGTTTTTTATAGATTATAGATTATAAGAACATACTGTAGTTATATGATGTTTTTATAGATTATAAGCACATACTGTAGTTATATGATGTTTTTTATAGGTTATAAGCACATACTTTAGTTATATGATGTTTATATATAGATTATAAGCACATACTGTAGTTATATGATGTTTTTATAGATTATAAGCACATACTGTAGTTATATTATGTTTTTTATAGATTATAGATTATAAGAACATACTGTAGTTATATGATGTTTTTATAGATTATAAGCACATACTGTAGTTATATGATGTTTTTATAGATTATAAGCACATATTGTAGTTATATGATGTTTTTTATAGGTTATAAGCACATACTGTAGTTATATGGTGTTTTTTATAGGTTATAAGCACATACTGTAGTTATATGATGTTTTTATAGATTATAAGCACATACTGTAGTTATATGATGTTTATTATAGATTATAGATTATAAGCACATACTGTAGTTATATGATTTTTTTATAGATTATAAATACATACTGTAGTTATATGATGTTTATTATAGGTTATAAGCTCATACTGTAGTTATATGATGTTTTTTATAGATTATAAGCACATACTGTAGTTATATGATGTTTATTATAGATTATAGATTATAAGCACATACTGTAGTTATATGATTTTTTTATAGATTATAAATACATACTGTAGTTATATGATGTTTATTATAGGTTATAAGCACATACTGTAGTTATATGATGTTTATTATAGGTTATAAGAACATACTGTAGTTATATGATGTTTTTTTATAGATTATAGATTATAAACACATACTGTAGTTATATGATGTTTATTATAGGTTATAAGCACATACTGTAGTTATATGATGTTTTTTATAGATTATAAGCACATACTCTAGTTATATGATGTTTTTTATAGATTATAAGCACATACTGTAGTTATATGATGTTTATTATAGGTTATAAGCACATACTGTAGTTATATGATGTTTTTTTTTATAGATTATAGATTATAAGCACATACTGTAGTTATATGATGTTTATTATAGGTTATAAGCACATACTGTAGTTATATGATGTTTTTTATAGATTATAAGCACATACTGTAGTTATATAATGTTTTTTATAGATTATAGATTATAAACACATACTGTAGTTATATTATGTTTTTTATAGATTATAGATTATAAGCACATACTGTAGTTATATGATGTTTTTTATAGGTTATAAGCACATACTGTAGTTATATGATGTTTTTTATAGGTTATAAGCACATACTTTAGTTATATGATGTTTATATATAGATTATAAGCACATACTGTAGTTATATGATGTTTTTATAGATTATAAGCACATACTGTAGTTATATTATGTTTTTTATAGATTATAGATTATAAGAACATACTGTAGTTATATGATGTTTTTATAGATTATAAGCACATACTGTAGTTATATGATGTTTTTTATAGGTTATAAGCACATACTTTAGTTATATGATGTTTATATATAGATTATAAGCACATACTGTAGTTATATGATGTTTTTATAGATTATAAGAACATACTGTAGTTATATGATGTTTTTATAGATTATAAGCACATACTGTAGTTATATGATGTTTTTATAGATTATAAACACATACTTTAGTTATATGATGTTTTTTATAGGTTATAAGCACATACTGTAGTTATATGGTGTTTTTTATAGGTTATAAGCACATACTGTAGTTATATTATGTTTTTATAGATTATAGATTATAAGCACATACTGTAGTTATATGATGTTTTTATAGATTATAAGCACATACTGTAGTTATATGATGTTTTTTTATAGATTATAGATTATAAGCACATACTGCAGTTATATGATGTTTATTATAGGTTATAAGCACATACTGTAGTTATATGATGTTTATTAAAGATTATAGATTATAAGCACATACTGTAGTTATATGATGTTTTTTTATAGATTATAGATTATAAGCACATACTGTAGTTATATGATGTTTTTATAGATTATAAGCACATACTGTAGTTATATTATGTTTTTTATAGAATATAGATTATAAGCACATACTGTAGTTATATGATGTTTTTTATAGGTTATAAGCACATACTTTAGTTATATGATGTTTATATATAGATTATAAGCACATACTGTAGTTATATGATGTTTTTATAGATTATAAGCACATACTGTAGTTATATTATGTTTTTTATAGATTATAGATTATAAGAACATACTGTAGTTATATGATGTTTTTATAGATTATAAGCACATACTGTAGTTATATGATGTTTTTATAGATTATAAGCACATACTGTAGTTATATGATGTTTTTTTATAGATTATAGATTATAAGTACATACTGTAGTTATATGATGTTTTTTATAGATTATAAATACATACTCTAGTTATATGATGTTTTTTATAGATTATAAGCACATACTGTAGTTATATGATGTTTATTATAGGTTATAAGCTCATACTGTAGTTATATGATGTTTTTTATAGATTATAAGCACATACTGTAGTTATATGATTTTTTTTTATAGATTATAGATTATAAGAACATACTGTAGTTATATGATGTTTATTATAGATTATAGATTATAAGCACATACTGTAGTTATATGATGTTTATTATAGATTATAGATTATAAGCACATACTGTAGTTATATGATGTTTTTTTATAGATTATAGATTATAAGCACATACTGTAGTTATATGATTTTTTTATAGATTATAAATACATACTGTAGTTATATGATGTTTTTTATAGATTATAAGCACATACTGTAGTTATATGATGTTTTTTTTATAGATTATAGATTATAAGAACATACTGTAGTTATATGATGTTTATTATAGATTATAGATTATAAGCACATACTGTAGTTATATGATGTTTATTATAGATTATAGATTATAAGCACATACTGTAGTTATATGATGTTTTTTTATAGATTATAGATTATAAGCACATACTGTAGTTATATGATGTTTTTATAGGTTATAAGCACATACTGTAGTTATATGATGTTTTTATAGATTATAAGTACATACTGTAGTTATATGGTGTTTTTTATAGGTTATAAGCACATACTGTAGTTATATGATGTTTTTTATAGATTATAAATACATACTGTAGTTATATGATGTTTATTATAGATTATAGATTATAAGCACATACTGTAGTTATATGATGTTTTTTATAGATTATAGATAATAAGCACATACTGTAGTTATATGATGTTTTTTATAGATTATAGATTATAAGCACATACTGTAGTTATATGATGTTTTTTATAGATTATAAATACATACTCTAGTTATATGATGTTTTTTATAGATTATAAGCACATACTGTAGTTATATGATGTTTTTTTTATAGATTATAAATACATACTGTAGTTATATGATGTTTTTTATAGATTATAAATACATACTGTAGTTATATGATGTTTTTTATAGATTATAAATACATACTGTAGTTATATGATGTTTTTTATAGATTATAAATACATACTGTAGTTATATGATGTTTTTTATAGATTATAAATACATACTGTAGTTATATGATGTTTTTTATAGATTATAAATACATACTCTAGTTATATGATGTTTTTTTTATAGATTATAAGTACATACTGTAGTTATATGATGTTTTTTATAGATTATAAATACATACTGTAGTTATATGATGTTTTTTTATAGATTATAAATACATACTGTAGTTATATGATGTTTTTTATAGATTATAAATACATACTGTAGTTATATGATGTTTTCTATAGATTATAAATACATACTCTAGTTATATGATGTTTTTTTTATAGATTATAAATACATACTGTAGTTATATGCTTTTTTTTATAGATTATAAATACATACTCTAGTTATATGATGTTTTTTTTATAGATTATAAGTACATACTGTAGTCTGTTTCTCTCCTCCATCGGGATCCTCCGCAGGTGAATATAACAGCTCTGATGAATTCGCGTCCGCACAGTTTCACTCCGAAATCTCTCGCTAATTCCACCTGGATTGTGCTCACACGTACACACACACTGAACACACACACTATCAGTAGCGCTAAAAACACTCGAGACATTTTATAAAGTATTAAAACAATGAACTTTACAAGAAACCAGATGAACAAGAGTCCAAACAGTGTTGAAGTTTCACAAGCTGCTGATTTCTGGTGATTCGCCATCAATTCACACACATTTTATATTCACACACACCGACGTCACTCTTACATACACACACTCTCACTCTCTCTCTCTCTCTCTCTCTCTCTCTCTCTCTCTCTCACACACACACACACACACACACACACACACACTTTCTATACACAAACACCGATGTTACTTACACACACACACACACACACACACACAAACACAAACACACACTTTATACACACACACACACACACAAGCACACACACGCGCACACACACACACACAGATACACAAAAGCACACACACCTACACACACACACACTTTATATACACACACACCCACATCACTCTTACACACACACACACACACACACACACACTCACGCACACACTCACTCAAACACACACTGACGTCACTCACACACACACACACACACACACACACACTTTATATACACACACGGATGTCACTCTTACAAACACACACACAAATACACAAACACACACACTCACACACACACACACACACACACACACATACAGATACAGATACACAAACACACTCACACACACACACGTCATTCATACACACACTTTATATATACACACACACACACATACACACACACACTCTCTCTCTCTCTCCTTCTCACACACACACACACGCACACACACATACTTTATATACACAAACACCGATGTCACCCTTACATACACACATACACACAGACACACCGACGTCACTCTTACACACACACACACACACACACACACACACACACACACACATACACACACACACTTTATATACACACACACACCGACGTCACTCTTACACACACACACACACAGACACACTCACTCACACACGCACACATACACACACTCACTTTAACGGATGGACTCAAGATGGCGCCGAGTATGGCTGCTGCGTTGCGAGCTCCGACACAACATAGTAATGTTTTGTTTGTTCTATTCACAATTCTTATGTTTTTTGTCTTGGATGTTGTCTGCCTTATTGTCTATGACAGACAAACACTTTTGGACACTGGTTCAGCAATTTCACACCGTAAACCGGACTTCACATTCCTCAATGCCGACCCGCTGTTTACAAACACGCAAGCGGAGCCCTTTGTCTGGGCAGCACGGCCGCGGAAACGCAAAAGGAAAAGGGGAAACAGAGCTGGCGTTCTCATCAGAGTAAGACGCTGCGCAAATCGACCCCCGCTACCCACTATTCTACTGGCAAATGTTCAGTCTCTGGATAACAAGCTCTGCGAGCTGAAAGCGCGGATCTCTTTAAAACGAGATACAAGGGACTGCTGCATTATCTGCCTTACAGAAACTTGGATGTCTGCAGAGATTCCAGACTCAGCCATTGAACCCGCGGGGTTCTCCGTGCACCGAGCGGACAGAGCGAAAGACCTCTCAGGTAAATGTAGAGGAGGTGGTGTGTGTTTTAAGATCAACAAATCCTGGTGTGATCAGAGAAACACACATTCTGTCAAGTCTTTCTGTTCTCCTGTTCTGGAATTTCTTATGCTTCTGTGTCGACCATTCTGGGTACCGAGGGAATTCACAGCGGTCATTATCACTGCTGTGTACATTCCCCTACAAGCCGACACAGACCGGGCACTCAAGGAACTGTATGGGAGAATAAGTGAGCAGGAAACCGCGCACACTGAGGCACTCAAGGAACTGTATGGGAGAATAAGTGAGCAGGAAACCGCGCACACTGAGGCCGCGTTCATTGTGACCGGGGACTTTAATAAAGCCAGTTTAAAATCAGTCGCACCAAAATACCACCAGCACATTAGTTTCAACACACGAGGGGACCGGGTTTTGGACCATTGCTACTCTCCCTTCCGGGATGGCTACAAATCCCTCCCCCGCCCACCATTTGGCAAATCGGACCACTCTTCCATTCTGCTTCTGCCCGCTTACAGGCAGAAACTGAAACAGGAAGCACCCACCCTCAGAACGATCCAGTGCTGGTCGGACCAATCAGATTCCACGCTACAAGTTTTGATCACACGGACTGGGAGATGTTCCGGTCCGCCTCTGATGACGACATCGAGCTTTACGCTGATAGCGTAATGTATTTCATCAGAACGTGCGTAGAGGAAGTGATTCCGACCAGAACAATACGGATCTATCCGAATCAGAAACCTTGGATTAATAGCGATGTTCGCGCGGCACTTAATGTGCGGACCTCCGCTTTTAATTCCGGGAACGCGGAGGAGCATAAACAAGCCAGTTATGCCCTCCGAAAAACTATCAGAACCGCAAAACGTCAGTACAGGAACAAGATTGAAGGACAGTTTAACACCACCAACTCTAGAAGCATGTGGCAGGGAATTAACATCATCACAGACTTTAAAGGGAATAAAAACTCTGCCGTGAACACCGCTGCCTCTCTCCCGGATGAGCTAAATACTTTTTATGCTCATTTCGAGGGAAATAACACCGCCCTCGTGGAAAGAGCTCTCGCGGCTGAAGCTACAGAGGTTAGTTCACTCTCTGTCTCTGTAGCGGATGTAACCCGATCCTTCCGACGGGTGAATATCCGCAAAGCCGCGGGCCCAGACGGCATTCCGGACCTTGTCATCAGAGCGTGTGCGAACCAGCTGGCTGGTGTTTTTACGGACATTTTCAACCTTTCCCTCTCTTTGTCTGTAGTCCCCACATGCTTTAAAACATCCACCATTGTGCCTGTTCCAAAACAATCAAAAATAACTTGCTTAAATGACTGGCGTCCTGTTGCTCTGACCCCCATCATCAGCAAATGCTTTGAGAGACTAATCAGAGATTACATCTGCTCTGTATTGCCTCTCTCTCTTGACCCGCTGCAGTTTGCTTACCGCAACAACTGCTCCACTAATGATGCCATTGCATCTACAATACACACTGCTCTCTCCCACCTGGAAAAAATGAACACTTATGTGAGAATGCTGTTTGTAGACTACAGCTCAGCATTCAACACCATAGTGCCCTCCAAGCTAGATGAGAAACTCCGGGCTCTGGGCTTAAACAGCTCGCTGTGCAGCTGGATCCCGGACTTCCTGTCAAGCAGACACCAGGTGGTTAGAATAGGCAGCAACATCTCCTCCTCACTGACCCTCAACACTGGAGCCCCACAGGGCTGTGTTCTCAGCCCACTCCTGTATTCCCTGTACACACATGATTGTGTGGCAACACATAGCTCCAATTGCATCATTAAGTTTGCTGATGACACGACGGTGGTATGTCTGATCACTGACAATGATGAAACAGAGAGGAGGTACACACTCTGACACACTGATGTCAGGAGCACAACCTCTCCCTCAATGTCAGTAAGACAAAGGAGCTTGTGGTGGACTTCAGAAGAAAAGACAGAGAACACAGTCCCATCATCATCAATGGAGCACCAGTGGAGAGAGTCAGCAGCTTCAAGTTCCTGGGTGTCCACATCACTGAGGAACTCACATGGTCCATCCACACTGAAGTCGTTGTGAAGAAGGCTCATCAGCGCCTCTTCTTCCTGAGACGGCTGAGGAAGTTTGGAATGAACTGCCACATCCTCACACGGTTCTACACCTGCACTGTAGAGAGCATCCTGACTGGTACGGCAATAGCACCGCCCACAACCGCAAAGCACTGCAAAGGGTGGTGCGAACTGCCAGACACATCATCGGAGGTGAGCTTCCCTCCCTCCAGGAAATATATACAAGGCGGTGTGTGAAAAAAGCTCGGAGGATCATCAGAGACTCCAGCCACCCGAGCCATGGGCTGTTCTCACTGCTACCATCAGGTAGGCGGTAGCGCAGCATCAGGACCCGCACCAGCCGACTCCATGATAGCTTCTTCCCCCAGGCAATCAGACTTCTGAACTCTTGATCTCCCATGATCAAATACATCAGCACTGCACTTTATTACTCTCACTCTTATATCTCACACCAGACTGTCATAAATTATATTATTATTATATTATATTCTCTCTTAACAACTGACTATCAACCGACAGCCTGAATGTCAATACAGTACAATACTGTACATTCTATATATACTATATATACTTTTTTACATATTTTTATTTTTTATTTTTATTGAATAATGTGTATCTATATAGTGCGTATTGTATACTGTACAGTGTATGTTATTATTTGTATATTGTTGTGTGTAATTATGTGTATATCAGATGTTTAAATTGTGCTGTGTTAATTTGATGTTATTGTAAATTGGTATATGTCTCATCACTGTCACGACTGCTGTGTTGATCGGAACTGCACCCAAGAATTTCACACACCATTGCACTTGTGTATATGGCTGTGTGACAATAAAGTGATTTGATTTGATTTGATTTGATTTGATTTGATTTATATACACACACATCCACGTCACTCTTAGACACACACACACACACACACACACACACACACACACACAGAGAGAGATACACAAATACACACACACTCACACACAGATACACAAACAAACACACACACACTCTCTCTCTCTCACACACACACACACACACACACACACACACATGTTGGTGCAGCTATCATTATGAGGACTCTCCATAGACATAATGATTTTTATACTGTACAAACTATAGATTCTATCCCCTAACCCTACCCCTAAACCTAACCCTCACACACACACACACACACACACACACACGTTGGTTTAGCTATCCTTATGAGGACTCTCCATAGACATAATGATTTTTTATACTGCACAAACTATAGATTCTATCCCTAACACACATAATTAACATAATTACAGACTTCGCTGTGAACACCACCGTCCTTTCTTCCGGACGAGCTAAACAGATTTTACGCTCATTTTGAGGATAACAACATGTCCTCCATGGAAAGAACTCCTATGCCCAACACAGCAGAGGTTAGTTCACTTACTGTCTCTGTTGCGGTGTAACCCGATCTCTCAAACGTGTGAATATTCACAAAGCTGCGGGTCCAGACGGCATTCCGGGAATGCTGTAGTCCACAAACAGCATTCTCACATATGTGTTATTTTTTTCCAAGTGGGAAAGAGCAGTGTGTACTGTAACTGCAATGGCATCATCAGTGGAGTGGTTGCTTCTGTAAGAAAACTGTAGCGGGTCCAGTGAGGCAGGCAGCACTGAGCAGATGTGGTCTCTGATAAGCTTTTTAAAGCACTTGCTGATGATGGGAGTTAGGGCAACAGGGTGCCAGTCATTTAGGCAAGTTATCTTTGACTGTATTGATATGGGTACAATGGTGGGTGTTTTAAAGCATGTAGGAACCACAGACAGGGAGAGGGAGAGATTGAAAATGTCCATTAAAACACTCACTAGTTGATCGCGCATGCTTGGTGTGCGTGGTCCGGAATGCCGTCTGGACCCGCAGCTTTGCGAATATTCACACGTTTGAGAGATCGGGTTACACCGCAACAGAGACAGTAAGTGAACTAACCTCTGCTGTGTTGGCACAGGAGTTCTTTCCATGGACGAGATGTTGTTATCCTCAAAACGAGCGTAAAATCTGTTTAGCTCGTCCGGAAGAGAGGCGGCGGTGTTCACAGCGAAGTGATTAGTTACTTTGAAGTCTGTAATTATGTCAATTCCTTGCCACACACTTCTCACATCGGTGGTGTTGAACTGTGCTTCCACTTTGTTTTTGAATTGGTGTTTGGCTGCTTTGATTGTTTTGCGGAGAGTATAACTGGCATGTTTATACTTCTCAGTGTTCCTGGAATTAAAAGTGGAGGTCCGCGCATCAAGTGCTGCACGAACATCGCCATTGATCCACGATTTCTGGTTTGGTTAGATCCGTATTGTTTTGGTCAGCACCATGTCTTCTATGCACTTCCTGATAAAACACGTTACAGAATCTGCATAGACCTCAATGTTGTCATCAGAGGCGGACCGGAACATCTCCCAGTCCACATAACCAAAACAGTCCTGTAGCATGGAATCCGATTGGTCTGACCAGCACTGGATCGTTCTGTGGGTGGGAGCTTCCTGTTTCAGTTTCTGCCTGTAAGTGGGCAGAAGGAGAATGGAAGAGTGGTCCGATTTGCCAAAAGGTGGGTGGTGGAGGGATTTGTAAGAATCCCGGAAGGGAGAGTAGGCATGATCTAAAACCTGTCCCCCTGTGTGCTGCATGTGATGTATTGGTAGTATTTAGGCGAGATTGTCCTGAGATTGGCTTTGTTAAAGTCCCCTGTAACAATGAACGCGGCCTCAGGCTGCGCGGTTTCCTGCTCACTTATACTCCCATACAGTTCCCTTAGCGCTTGCTCTGTGTCGGCTTGTGGAGGAATGTACACAGCTGTGATGATGACTGCTGTGAATTCCCTCGGTAACCAGAATGGTCGACATAGTAGCTTGATTTATTCCAGATCAGGGGAGCAGAAAGACTTGATAGAGTGTATGTTCCATCGATCACACCATGAATTGTTGATCATAAAACATACGCCCCCTCCTCTGATCTTTAGTTCTGTCTGCGTGATGCACGGAGAACCCCGTAGGCTCGATTGCTGAGTCTGGAACCTCAGTAGACATCCAAGTTTCTGTAAAGCAGATAATGCAGCAGTCTTGCGTCTCTCATTGGTAGGAGATTCATGCCCTAAGTTCGCAGAGCTTGTTGTCCAGAGACTGGACATTCGCCAGAAGAATGCTGGGTAATGGAGGTTAGTTGGCGCAGCGTCTGACAAGGACACTGGCTCTCCTTCTCCTTTTTTAGGCTGCGCTTTTGTGTTTGCGGCCGTGCGTTCCAAATAAAGGGCTCCGCTGCTGTGTTTGTAAACAGAGCGTCATTGGCATTGTGGAACTCAAAGCTTGGTTTCCGATGTGTGAATGAAAAGCCAATGTCCAGAATGGTTTGTCTGTCATATGCAATAACACTGATGACATCTAACTCAAAAAATAACATGAACTAAGAACATTAACAACAAAAAACTGCTAAGTTGTGTTGAAGCTAGCAACACGGCTGCCATCCTTGGTGCCATCTTAGATTCATCATGCACACACACACACACACACAAACACACTCACCCACATGCACACACACATACATACACACACTCACACACACACACATACACACACACACAATCTTTCTGCATTTTTACATTTTCAATAAAACATCGTTTAGTATGATTTTTAAGCAATCTGAATTATGGGGACACTAGAAATGTCCTCATAAACCACATTTATAGCATAATACCCTTGTAATTACCAGTTTGTAACCACGGAGTGGTGGTGGCATAGTGGACTAAAGCACTGTTGTTGGTTCAATCCCCACAACCACCACCATTGTGTCCTTGAGCAAGGCACTTAACTCCAGGTTGCTCCAGGGGGATTGTCCCTGTAATAAGGGCACTGTAAGTCGCTTTGGATAAAAGCGTCTGCCAAATGTAAAATGTAAAAAAGTCCTTGTAAACCACTTAAACCTGCCCACATTCACACACACACTTCTTCTTCTTCAGTTGCCCATCGAAATCCGATAATGATGTCCACTCATTTAACGGTGAGATCTTTGATGGCTGAACAGTCCTATCCTGGATCCACAAGCTCTATTGCAGGTGGGGCATATATATGTGGTAGTAGTGGTGGTAGTGATGGCAACCATGGCTGTGTGTCTCCCGGCTCTCTCCTGTTGTCTTCTGGTTGTCCTCTCCATCTCCAGCATACGAGCCCCATCCCTACAAAGCTGTCGCCAGATGGTACGATCAGCAGCAACATAATCCAGGTCCTCGGGTCTGATCTTACACTTCCTCAAGGCAATCTTCATTTGATCCTTATAGCACTTCTTTGGCCCTCCAGCTGAGCGTCGACCATGATGTAGCTGGCCATATAGCACTCTGTGGGGTAGCCAACATCCTTATCATGTGGCCCAGCCATTGCAGCTGGCGCTGGGTGATCATGGCCTCAATACTTCCGCAGTTGGTCTTTACAAGTATTTCAGTGTGAGGCATACGCTCACGCCATGTAATTCCCAGAATGCGCTGAAGGCATCTGATGTGGAAGCGCTCTAAGGACTTAATGTGATGGCTGTAGGTTACCCAAGCTTCACAGCTACAGAGGAAGGTTGTGACACAGACTGCTTGGTATACAATGACCTTTGTGGAGGGATGAAGTTTCTTGTTCTCAAATACTCTGCCGAAGTCTCCCAAAGGCAGATGAGGCCTGTTTATTCCGACTCTGGATATCATTGTCGATGCCGCTATCCTCTGCGAGAATACTCCCCAGATATCTGAAGGATAGCACTACTGACAGCTGTTCACCACCAACAGTGAAGGGAGGTAGAGTGGATGGGACACTAGTACTCCACTGGCAAACCACTTCTGTCTTGGTGGTGTTGACAGTCAGCCCCATCCTGCTGTACGCTCTCACCACCACAGCAAGGATGGACTGGAGATCCTACAGAGTATGGGCCACAGTCGTCTGCATACTGCAGCTCCAGGACTCACTCTCTACAGAGTTTAGTGGTTGTGTGGAGCCTCCTAATGTTAAAGAGAGTGCCATCTAGTCTGAAGTCCACTGCCACACCGCTGCTGTTCTCAATCTCGTTGTGGAGAACCTTGGTAACACACAGGAGGAATATGTTAAAGAGCACTGGTGCTATATATATATATATATATATATATATATATATATATATATATATATATATATATATATATATATATATTACATATATATATATATATATATATATATATACAAATAAATAAATAAAATAATAATAAACATACATGATTAAACTAAACTACACTCTCCACATCCCCTCCCCGAGAATCCCCCAAAAAAACTAAATATTTGCCCCATTTTTTAGCAAATAAGTCCCTAAACCCCAGCCTTCTACTTACCGCCTCTTCAAATGCTACCCTCCCCATTTCCACACAACACTCCGAAAAAGAGGGTGCTCCACTTGACTTCCAACCCCTTAAAATGACTTGCCTGCCGATCATGAGACTGGTCAGAACCCAATTGTTTATGTGATTATCCCCTAAATGCATGACCGCCCCATCACCCAAAATACAGAGTCTGGGACAAAGCAAAACCTGAGTGTTCAAAACATCACACAAATACCTCTGAACCCTCAACCAAAACTCCTGGATCTTAACACACCCCCAAAAGATATGGGTAGTGTCTCCAACTTCTGATTGGCATCGCCAGCAAGTGGGTGTGTCTTTAAGACCAAGTCTATATAATCTAGAGGGGGTCCAATAAAATCTATGTCAAATCTTAAACTGCATAAGGTGAACCCTTGCATCTCTAGATACAGACTTGACATTTTTAAGAATCTTAGTCCACACTCCATCCTCCAATACCAAATTCAGATCTTTTCCCCATACTCTCTTGAGAGAAGTCAAGGCTCCAACTCCCAGACTCTGAATTAGCAGGGAGTAATACACTGATGCTTCATGGCCTTTTCCAAAAGCAGTAATCACCTCTTCCAGAGCACCTGCCACTTTAGGGGGGTGCGTGCCACTCCCAAAAATAGTGCAGAGTAGGTGGCGAAGCTGTAAATACTTATAAAACTGAGATCTGGGAATGCCTCAATACTCCACCCTCATATAGGTCACCAAGTGCATTAACCCCCCTCACAATCCAATCTGACCAGCAGAAAGGGGACTTATTAATACATAGTTTAGGGTTCAGCCATATGCTTGAGGCTGCGTTTAAATAAATATCCGAATTAAACACTCTGGAGACTTTTGTCCAAACTGAGGGCAAATGCAAAATAACGGGGTGCGACTTAACCTCTCCGGCTAGTTTGATCGAAAGGCTTTGCAGTGGCGAGATAGGGGCAAGAACTTCCTTTTCAATACAAAACCAGGGAGGGGCTCTCTCAGGTGGAAGTGACCAACGAGCCAAATGTCTAAGTCCGAACGCATAGTAATAAAACAAAATCTTAGGTAGGCCTAACCCACCATTGTGAATTGGCCTATGTAACTTATTGAAATTTAAACTGAGGTGCTTACCATTCCAAATAAAGGACTTCACTATGCTTTCAAATTGCTTGAAATAAGAGAGGGGGACATCTACAAGGAGAGATTGTAGCAGGTAGTTGAATTTTGGAATACAATTCATTTTAATAACATTAACCTTCCCAATCATCGATAAATGTAATGAAGCCCACCTGCCCACATCGCACAAAAACCTTTTTTATTAAAGGGTCAAAATTAACTCTAACTAAATCAGACAAATTTGCTGGGAATAAAATCCCCAAATACTTAATTCCCTGTTTGGGCCACTGGAAGGCACCCGGCTGGAAAGCCGTTTCTGGGCAGTACGCTGTCAGTGCCAAAGCTTCGGATTTAGACCAATTGACTTTGTATCCTGAGAACTTGGAAAAGGAATTAATAATTCTGTGGAGGCAAGGCATAGATCTAGTAGGTTCAGAGACAAATAATAAAATATCATCTGCGTAAAGCAGTAGCTTATGCGCCACACCTCCCGCCACCACCCCTGGAAAATCATCTTCCTTTCTTATCGTAGCTGCTAATGGTTCCAGGGCAAGACAGAACAATAATGGGGAAAGAGGGCAACCCTGTCGAGTGCCCCTATCCAGAGTAAAATCACCAGGGCGTGATCTGAGACTAAGATATTTCCAATTGAGCAATCACCAACAAATGAAATTAGGGATTTGGATATAAAAAAAAAAAATCTATTCTAGAATAAATTTTATGGACTGATGAAAAAAATGTATAGTCCCTACCAGATGGGTTTAAAAGTCTCCAAATATCTGTAAGACCAAGAATTTTACACATCCTGTGAAGCATCAATGTTGCTTTAGGGGACTTACACACTTTTGCTTCACTATTATCAAGGACTGAGTCCATCAAAAGATTAAAGTCTCCTCCCAATATTATATCATGAGTGGTGCCAGTGGCTTGCAGCATCCCTTCAAGATCTATAAAAAAGCCCTGATCATCAGCGTTAGGTGCGTAAATATTAGCCAAAATCAACCTTTGCCCTTGAATTTCAACTAACACAATAATGACTCTTCCTAATTTATCTTTAATCTGTTTGAGTTGTAGATGTTTATTTACCAATACAATAACTCCCCTGCTCTTACTTGAGCCAGCACTAAAAAAAACATGTCCACCCCATATCTTCCCAAATTTTTCAGCTTCCTGCGGAGGAAGGTGTGTTTCTTGAAGAAATCATATATCTTATGTTTAAGAAAAGTAATAACCTTCCTTCTTTTTATGGGGTGCCCCAACCCATTCACATTCCATGTGGAGAGAGATAGTACACTCATATTAACAACTGACATATTGATATAATAAAAAAAATAATTGTGTGTGAAAAACAAAATTATACAGACCCCATTTCCCATTAGTGAAACAATCAACCCCCGAACATCCCCCCGAACAAAACAAACAGAAAAAAGAAAAATGTGCACATTAACCCCACGCACGAAAGCGCCAACCGGCGACAATCCCTCTAAACTCAAAAGGTCCATGAACGCCCACGAGTCCCCACGACAACTTTGCCATCGGATTACTCAATTCTGGCTCACAAATTTGTGAGGCAAAATTACATAACAGAAAATACTTTGTAAAATAGGCCCAGTCAATAAGAAAAATGAACACACAAAGAATGTGTAGATTCATTCACAGAATTGTTTTAAAGGTGTGATCTTCCACAAGACAAATTCCAGCTGATATAAAACTGTTCAGATTCCTCAGACAGACAAATAAATGTTCCGTGAGCCGGCTGTTATGAGTTCAGCGGATGACATAATCATTCCAATGTCCCGTAAAAAAACTAAAAACAAACTTCAGCCAGCAGGAGGAATAAGCACGAAGAACGAACAGATTAATCCACAGCTGTTCCAAAGGAGTGTTATTCAATAGAATAAGCTCCTGCCGCTAGGCGGAACCAATACAAAAAGAAACAAAACCGGCATCCCGGTTCTCCGGATGATCGAGTCAGTTCACTCGGAGGCTGCATAAACATATATACCATGACTTACACAATCCGTCAGCTTTATAAAAGACATCCTTTGTGTGAGCATGTAGATATTTTGTGGTCATCCATAGTGACCACTCTCAAACTGGCCGGGAACTTCAATGCAAAAGTTTCTTTAAGGAAAGTGTTATTCACAAAACAGGCTCCAGCCGCTCGGTGGAGCCAACGCAAAAAACCCCAAATGTCACCCAGCTTCCTCAAGAGTTAGTACAGCGAGTGAGACCCACTCACATGAGAAACATCCAATGATTTACTCAGACATTGATTCTATAAAAGACATTGCCTGATTGGGACATGTAAATACTTTGCGACCGACCTTCGTTTCTATTCTCAGTTTGGCAGGAAACATCAAAGTGAACGAGATCTTTTTCTGATGTAAGAGTTTTGTAGGGCTTTACTGGTTGTTTAGATCAGTGTTACTATCAGAAATAATTAATAATTATTTCTTTAGATATTAATTAATATTTAAATTAATTAATTTAATCTAACTCATTAAAACCTCATATGGGGCTCCAGTAAATGTAGTGTGCTACGTTTAGGAGCAAGTTTGGTTATTAATTATTAAAATCAATAGAACATTGATGAGAATCAATGTTAGCTTTTTTAAATCCTTTAAATCAACAGTTATCAAAAATAATCGTTAATTGTTAACATCGATGAAACATTAATTAAAATTAATACTAGCTTATTGATCATTCAAATTCAATCAAAGATAATTATCAAAAATCAATAGAATATTAATAAGGATTAACATTGACGGGGCACCACCCTGAAATCAGGGACTAATAACCAAATAGTAAAACAGTCTCAATATTAGATTGTTTTCTTAGGAAAATCGGCATCTGTAGAATATCGATTTTTGGGAAAAAAACAATGAATGAAGGTTTGAATCCGAGCACTGACATCCCGTCAGCATGACACAGGCGTATGCAAAACAAACCAAAACACTTCTCTTTGTAATATAAACAAAGTTTATTTATGCAGTAATATCAATTAATAATTAATACACTGCAGTCAATAAACTTCTGACTTACAACTACAAACTAAACAGTGACATGATTAGATATGGAAATAAAATAATCCTATAACACATAAGGTGTGTGTGTGACAGTGTGTGTGTGTGTGTGTGTGGTTAATAAGAGAGAGAGAGAGAGAGAAGTGACAGCCCTAAAGCCGATTTCGCGATAGTGGGAGAGAAAACAGCTGTCAGTTTATCACTCAGAGACGCGGTGGACGGCTCGTAAACAGTCCCGCGTTATTTGACTCTTTAATGGATGAACTCAGTTGCTGTCTCACCCGCGATGGTGAAAATGCACAACAGTCCAATTTGGTTGGACCACAATACAGCAAAACAAATTTGTGATAATTAATACCCCTGAGTATTAATAATGAGCGGACATGGCGGTCCGTAAACTGTACAAGCAAAAACCTTGAAACACAAGAATAACACACTATAATATTCTATCTCTGCCCAGACATAAACCTCTTACTTGAATCGCATGAGGACACAGGTAGAATGTGTTTTCCTCTGTCCTTTAACTCTGACCCAGTTCCTTGAGGCTCGGGTGATGATGAGAGGCCGTTTCCTCGCTCTGTCGGCGGGCGGTACGGCTGTTGATTGTTGGCGGGCGGTACGGCTGTTGATTCTCGGCGGGCTGGCAGAGAACTCAGAAATGTCTCAGAAATCTTTAATCTCTTCACTTCTGTAGGCAAACGGATGAAGATGCGAATTGCTCGGTGGTCTCCTTCGGATCCGTTAGAGTGTTCGGTGGAACACAGAGTAATCTCAACTCGTCCAGCGAGATGGAGATTGTATGGCCACAGTTTCAAGTTGGACGTTACTTCCTTGTGCCACGAGGTTGCATCTGAGAGCAACAAAGAGCTGCGTCTTCACACTGCAAACAAAGTCGCTGGAAGCAACTCACGAAACATTTCAGAGGTATTTCAACTCCTGATTATGTCATGTTTGAGAGACGTTCTGTTGTGTGCCTCATCCAATAGGAGTTGAGAGTTCGATCCTTTAGTGAGCAAGGCTTCATGGGATTTGTAGTCTGTTTTGGACTCTCTTTGTTTGATTTTGGTGCAATTTTTATCAGTAAGATTTACGACTTGGAAGGTGGGGGCTTGAGTTAGGTTTTTACGACTGTATTAGGCCTGCCTTTGTCTTCTATCTGAATACATGAGGCCCAACAGTTTCTTACATTCCTTGAACCGATCACGTTTCTCTCTTGTCGAACTCGCAAAGTCTGGGAACATGAAAATATTATGGTTCTTCCAAGAAAGCTTCCCTTTGCTCCTCACCTGGCGCAACACAAGATCTTTATCGGATGATCTCAGAAATCTGGCCAGAATTGATCAAGGCCTGTCTCCCTCAGAAGATCTGTGAGCTGGGACTCTGTGAGCTCGCTCGATTTCCAGCTTATGGCCTGTTATGTCGAGCAGACTCGGGAACAACTCGTCTAGGAATTTCATGCTCAGGAATTCCAACAATTAGAACGTTATTCCTGCGGCTTCTATTCTCAAGATTATTCAAGCTTTTCAAGGAGATGTTCCAAATCAACTTTGGTTGCGGGCAGATTAGTGGTTAATTCCCTCTCCAAAGATTCCAGAAAATCGATTCGTCTCTCAACATCAGTCACTCTTGTGGCTAACTCAGAGAATTTTATTTCCATTGCCGTAATCAATCGATGTATTACAGCGAGATCCTCCAAGTCAGCAAGAAACTTCGTCAACATCATCGACATGTTGGACAACTGACACGGGATTCCTTCTCCCGTCGCGCCATCCAAATCGAGTCCCCAGTCTGTAAGTCTGTCGGGGCTTTCATCCTGAACACGTAAGTGTCTTTTAATGTCTCCAGAGCCCGAGGATTTTGATTTCTTTGCCATGTTTTGCCTCAAAGAGCAAATGTGTAACTGGGTGTATCAAATTCACCAGATTATAACATGAAAATAATTGAAAATTTAGCAAAGTATGCAGAGCTCGTCGATCACACGTCTGCTCCTTGCATGGCATCACGTGACCCTCGTAACTTGTCTCTGCTGGTGATTCTTAACCCTAACCCTACAAACATTAAAGCGATGACATGTTATTATGAGCAGATAGATATTATAGATATGATTTTGATTACTCATTTAGTTATCGATTATAGGAATTGATCCTTATAGAGGGGGGGAAATCATTCATGTTCCATAGATGAAATGTATTAAAATTATGTTTATTTGATCAGGAATCTAAAACATTAAACTATATAAAAGAAAATAAAATGAAATCATGACTTACATACCATTTTATTTTCATAAATAAACATTGACATCGTTTTGATGAAATTATGAAGCTTTTATAAAAAACAGCCCAAATTGCATAAACACACAAAATCACAAAACATCTTTGCCAAAAAAGAAAACAATTACAGATTTATTCTTGGACACAAAAAATAAACAAAATTTTGATGTTCATTATAATAAATGAACTCATGAGCAAATTAAGTGCTTAAAAATATTTATACTACATCTTTATAAATGATCATCATCAAATGATCTACATGTGCAACCAATGTTTCTAAGGCAAAATAGATGACCTTAATCAAAATGAATACTTAGTCAGGTTATATGTGTAAGAAACACCTAAGCATCACATGATGCCAAACAGACCAATGAAACAGCAGTATGTGACATCTCATCTCGAGATTTTCCTAGGTCGTGTCTAGAAGGTAACCCTCCAGTTGCTTGAAATCTCGCAAAAGTGGCATTTAACGTTCACATGTTGTGTTTATTGTGTTTATTTGGAGTCCCACAGAAGCCCGACACCTGACCAAAACCCCAAACTTAAACCTAAGCCTCGGTAACAGCGAACGAGACTCTTGTGAGACTTTGTCTAATGGTGGTTACCTTCTAGACACAACATTTCCTGACTGAACTGCTTGTTGAGTGGTGGAGAATCCCCAGCCTTATTCTGATTGTTCAGAGATTCTAGTACGTTCTTCATTCGAGTGCATCTCGTTCGGCTAATTATGAGCGTTCTCATCAATGTGAAATGGGATTTATCGTTCGTGGAGTCGAGCTGAATGTCAGGCGGTTATCGTGACTTTTGCATTCAATGAGGACGGTTATTGGACTAATTTCTCCAGTAAAGACGTCAGATGAGGTTTGGCTCGGCGAGATTTCTCGATACTCTCGAACATCGGTATTCCGTGTGGAAGACCCAGACGCTCGCTCACTCATACCATGATACTCTTTGCCTCCTCTGCCGGACATTAACAATGATCATGTGTGATGTACATGCATGAAAACAACAGAAAAATAGTTAAAAGACACAGGATTATTCGTCAGGAGGAGTTTTAGTAATTAAATGTCAGACGCTGTATAATAGTTTCAATTCAAAGTAGGATATTTCAGGAATCCAATCAATAATCAATCAGTGATAACAGAGAAAGTGATCAGCGCTCATCTCCAGGGTCTGTGTTTAATCAGGTAGATATCAATGATGTTACACGAGGTCAAATGTGACCAAATGAGCTTTGAGTTGAGGTCATTAGAGACGTTATAGTCCAGATTTCATTCTTGCTCTTATTTGAATCTTTAGGCATTTAGTCAATGTAAGGTTCACATTAAACAATACTTTTTAAAGCTGGACAATAAAACCTCAATGGAAGTCCTCTTAAAATGATCAAATAATGACTTAATGATAAACGTTCAGTTGTGTTGTGTACCTCTCATGCGGTGAATCAGAGTGCCGTACACCGCATCTATCTGATCCGCCAGAATGAATCTGAGAGGAACAACAGGAGCCAGTAAAGCAGGTTTCCTTTTTTCAACGGCTCTGTGGACGAACACACACACACACACAATGAGCTGCTTTAATACTCAATAAACATGTAAAACATCAGCACACTCAGTGTCATGTCTGACTGACTGTAATATTCCTCACTGTCTGATATCAACATTAAGACACAATACATTTCTGTCAGGACACATTCTAGAACTTTTTAAACATTTGCATGTGTGTTTGTATAAATTACAGCTCTGCAAACCGACCCGGGCCCAATGGAACCCGACAAACCACGGATTCATGTCAGTTTTTCAAGTATGGGTTAGACACCAAGTCAAGTTAAAAAGAACTTCAAGATTTAATGAACGCATCTAGAAATACCTGCGCTCAGTTTCATTCATTGTTCTGTGTTTAGCTTGTTTTTAGTGCAGTTGTCACAATGATTCAATGTTTTGCAGAAGTTCAGTCTGCACAGAGGATGTCATGTGACTGTTACACTGTTACACTTGAGTCCAGATTGTTCTGCATCAAGCGATAAGCGGCACGCTCTCTTCTGTTCTGTTGTGTTGAGGGCAGTGCTGGGCGGATTACTTGTGAATTGTAATCAGGTACTGAATACAAATTATATGCCAAAAAATGCAATCAGTATCATAATCTTGTAGATTACATTTTTGGGGTAATCTAATATGATTACTTTTGGACTACATTAGGATTACTTTCATCCTAATTCTATTTTATTTTGTCACATGCATTTTAGTAGGATAATCATTTTAACAGACAAGAAAAAAGAGGAAGAATATGTATTCCAGTCTTTATTACTAACAAAAGAGCCTCACGAACAGAGCTCCTTGTGACATTTTTAAAAAATGCATTACGTAAACATTAAATCTAACAGCAATGACAGTACATGGCACAAGTTTATAATTCAAAACACTGAGATGTCGAGTTTTTTCAAAGTGCATAAAACACTAGCAACATTTCAAACATTAATGACATAAAACAATCATAAAATGAACAAAAAAAGAGAATAATACGGATGATTAATAAATTAACAATTTACTGCTGTTGCCTTATTAATATGTAATCATGTAATCTAAAAAAAGTAACTGTAGTCTTATTATGAGTATTTTAAAATGTAATTTAATCTGATTATTTTTGTAATGTGATTACATAATCCAGATTGCATGTAATCCGTTACTACCCAGCACTGGTTCAGGGGCTTCAGTGCCACGTTAAATCTGTGTTTAATGTTACAATACTGTTATGACTGTTGCCGACGACACTTACATAAAATACAGCAACACATTTACTTGCTTGGAGAAGAAATTCTAAAGAGAGTGAGTGATATTCAGGTCTGACAGTACAGTTCGGGTTGGGTCACGGTCTCGGGTATGGGTCGGGTTTTATTTTAAGGCCTGAGCAGACCTCTAGTGTCAATCACTGTTAGTACTTGTGCTGTTAATTCTCTAAACGTCAGACTTTAACTGAATCTCAATGACACACACGGTTTCTGATGAGACTCTTCTGTGTCAGACTGATACACACACATCTGATCTTTAGTCTCTAAACAGCAGCAGTGATGTGTGTGAGTGTGTGTGTTTGTGTTTAGTAGTGTGTGTGTGTTTGTATGTATATGTGTAGTAGTGTATGTGTGTGTGTGTGTGTGTGTGTGTATGTGTGTGTTTGTATGGTTTGTGTCTTATTGTTCTTCTATATACTAATATGTCTACTTCAGGAATAATGCATGCCTTCAAGCACATCCCTGTTATCTGTTACAGACCGTTTACACGATATCGATGCAAGACCAAACGCAACCCACACAACCTACGGCCACTTTGCACCTCAGCACCTGCTCCGCTCTCTTTCTCAGTGGGACTCTGGAACTGCCAGTCAGCTGTGAACAAAGCTGACTTCATTCCAGCCTTTGCCACACAGTCCACCCTCAGCATCCTGGCACTGACAGAAACATGGATACGCCCAGAGGATACAGCAACACCTGCTGCTCTCTCCAACAACTTCTCCTTCTCTCACACCCCTCGACACACCGGTAGGGGTGGGGGAACAGGTTTGCTCATTCATAACAACTGGACTTTTCACACTCTTCACTATGTAACAATACTAGTTTTGAATTCCATGCTATTACTACAATGCAACCCATAAAAATACATGTTGTTGTCATCTATCGCCCTCCAGGTAAGCTGGCAAACTTTCTTGAGGAGTTGGATGTCCTGCTGTCCTCCTTGCCGGAGGATGGTAGGCCACTTGTGGTTCTTGGTGATTTCAACATACACCAAGACAAGCCCCAGGCCACTGAACTGAAAACTCTCCTGGCCTCATTTGACTTGGAAAGACTACACACCACAGCAACTCACAGATCAGGCAACCAGCTGGATCTCATCTTTACACGTAACTGTACCAACTCAAATATTCTTGTTACTCATTTACATGTCTCTGATCACTACTTTGTTCAATTCAACATGACCCTCCCATCTACATTAAAACAGACTCCGCCTTTGGTTTCCTTTCGCCATAACCTCCGTTCTCTTTCACCCTCACGCCTTTCCACTGCTGTCTCTACCTCTCTTCCCTCACTAAATGTATTTACCATGCTTGATGTAAACACTGCCACAGACACACTAAGCTCTACTTTAACAACCTGTCTAGACAACATCTGTCCAATCTCCTCTAGGCCAGCACGTATGACACCACCCAACTTGTGTGTGTGTGTGCGCTTGTGTGTGTGTGTGTGTGTACAGGTTTTACTATATTGTGGGGACCAAATGTCCCCACAAGGATAGTAAAACCTGAGATCAGCTATGTTGTGAGGACCAGCCAGTGGCCCTCACAAGGGAAATGGCATATTCAATTATGTTTTTTTGAAAATGTAAAAATGCATAATGATTTTTGTGAGGGTTAGGTTTAGGGGTAGGGTTAGGGTTAACATGAGGTCACAAGGTCAGACGCACCTTCATTATTTCACAAAGCCACTTCCTGTCTCCAAGAGGAAGTCCTCCGATATGATCTTTAAACATTCAGTTCTGAGACTAAATATGCACATTTTTAATGAAGCAGATGCAAAAATCGTACAAACAATGAAAGTGATGGTGATGAAATGTTTGAGCGTGCTGTGAGACAGATTACAGGTTCTTTCATTTCATTCTCGTGTGTTGTATAAAGATGATGATATTTCTCGCACGACTTTGGTCTGTACAAACTGATGCAAATTACTGGGAATAAAGTTCACTGATGAGGTGAAATAAACAATAACGACCCCCAGGGTCCAAACACATTTCCCCCATTGAGCATCACTTGACTACACACAAAGGTATTAATTATCTTTAACCAATCAGCTCGTTAAGTGCTAATCAAGCAAACCTCATCTCAACATGAAAGAGTTTGTGTCATATGTGACAACATTTCTGAACAACACTAACTTCTGCATTAAAGAGAGTGAAGTGTTACACATTTGCAACATTTATATTGTAATTTCTTTAAAGACACAGTGACTAAATAACATTATTAACATCATCAATATTTCAGGATAAAATGTATCTACATATACGCAACCGATCAAAAATATCAGTGAGAAATGTTTCAGAAGTAAATTGAACAGCAGTAATTTAAAAACTATTTACTAATTCTTATTACTGCTTGAAGATGCAGAGACACAACTAGAGAAGTCGCTAGTTTCATGCTGAGATTTTGATTAGCAACAAAATCAACAAAATTCAAAATCCCCAAGAGATTGATCAATTACAAATGGATTTTGTGTCACTCCACATAACTCAATAATTCATTAAAAAATTGCACCAGGAAAAAACAAATGCACTTTATTTATTTTGTAGTGATATGTAAATTAATGAGCAGTCAGGTGTGAAAAAAGACCCCAATTAGATAATGCACAGTCCCTTTTATACAGAAATCTGATTTATGGCCATATATGAACACATACTGTATCTAACTGTATATTAAATATACAGTATATATATATATATTCATATACAGTATTTGAGCATGTATGTACACATTCAAATTACTTGAGAAAATATATAGTATGTTACATGAAAACAGCCATTTTTTTAGTAATATTTTGAAATACAGTATGTGTTGCATATGTACAAGTTTGTGTTTTTTTATATAAATAAAAAACATATATGACATATACAATACAGTATATAAAAATCACAAATATGTGTCTGTGTTTTGCATGCATTGCCAAATTTCTGTATTATATTGCAATTTTGATAAATGTCTGTATATCACAGTCAAAGCACAGGACAATTTTCATATTTGACTTGAAATTGTATGGAAATTAAAACAATCTGAATGCATAAATGAATATTCATAGGTTCTTTGCTGTCCAGCTAAATAGGAGAAATGAAAAAGACATATTTCTTTGGTTAATTACAGTAATATGATCGATCATGTCAACAGACACTTGCTTGTAAATCCAACTGTAGAACAGGTTTATATGTTGTATTTAAACTCCTGTGACACATAACAACACTAAACTGCAATCGTACACAATTATTCGAATGAAATAATGAGTACAGAACAGAAGTGACGAGGAGATGGACAGTGTGTGAATCTCTCATTACAGCTGAAGAGGGACAAACACTGATTCACAAACAAGATCAGAACAACTCCAGACAGAACAAAAGGCCGAGACCGAGAGAGAGGTGATGAAGAGAGAAGTTCACTGACATTTGTCTGAAAGGAAAGTGTGAAGAGTCTGTTGAGCATAAATCAAAGTCGCTCTTGACCTTCTGCCCCGCATGAGCAAACACCTCAACACACATCACGACAACAGTATACACAATATACAAATAAAAACATTATTCATTAATCATCTGCACAAATCAAACCACTAAGTGAAGGCCCATTTCACACTGAAAATTAAAACCACGCATTCACATACAGCTATACACACCGGCAACGGAGAGTGTTCGACAACAAAGAACCTTTTATTTCATATTAAAGCGACTGAAGACTCTTGGTGTGAGAAGACATTTAAAAATACACATTTAATTTCATCTGTGAAGCATCTGTGTCTCTCTCTCTGTCTGTCTGTCATCGATTCAGAGTGACAGATCGCATGTAACCTGCAAATTTATGATCCTATATTTTCAGGACAATTAAAATGTCATAAGTTTCAATTTCAGCGCAGATTTACAGGACGAGAGGAAACTGACAGTCAAATCTCTAAATGCTCAACAATGAGACGTGATGGAGACGAGACTGAGTGTGACAGCGTAATGATGACGGAGACGATACGTCATCATCAGAGTCACATACACAAATGTTCATGGAACACAAAAGATGTTACACTACAAAATGTTTCATTTTCATGGGAAAAATATAAAAGTGGTTAACTGTAAGATACCTTAAATACAGTGAAAATGATACCGTATTTTGAAAGATATATACTGTATATATAGAAACTGTACATGTATCATATTATAGTTAAATGAGATTTAAGAGCTTCATCTGAGGGAAGATTATCAGTGAATCACATTAATTTTGTTCTATCACATGATATCAGAAGACTTGGAACATTGACTAAATTTCTGGTGCTTTTTTTGTCCTTTTTTGGAGCTTAACAGCGTCCGTCCTCATTCACTTTCAATGTATAGAAAAGAGCAGCTGCGTCTGCGTCAGAGTTTGGAACAGCATGAGTGTGAATCAGTGACAGAATTTCCCGTTTTTATTCATGATCATGTCCAGTCACAGGAGAGATGTCACTGGTGTCAAACGAAACAACAGTTTCTGCTGGTTTCATCTCCATCTGACCTTTTATAAGCACAAAGAAAACAGATCATGATTTTTCATTACTGTATGAAACAAACAGTGAATAAATGTGATATTCAACGAGTAACAGCAACATTCAGAGAGAAATGCTGCATGAGCTCAAGGGGCTTTTATGTGTTTATTAGATTGCGAGTGATAACGAGTATTTATGAGCGTCCGAATTCGCCCGTGAGACACAAATACCTGCACTAATGAAACGGAGGAGATCTACAGCCAGTTCAACACACGTGTGTTTAGCACGTTTAGTCTCAGTTAGAGCTGTGTGGTGCTAGAAATGTTTTCTATATTGTTTATCACACATACACGATCAGCCACAACATTAAAAGCACCTGCCTAATATTATGTAGGTCCCCCTCGTGCCGCCAAAACAGCGCCAACCCACATCTCAGAATAGCCACAATTGTACAGAGTGGTTATCTGAGTTACCGTAGACTTTATCAGTTCAAACCAGTTTGGTCATTCTCTGTTGACTCTCTCATCAACAAGACGTTTCCAGTCCACAGAACTGCTGCTCACTGTATGTTTTGTGTTTTTGGCAGCATTCTGAGTAAATTCTAGAGACTGTTGTGTGTGAAAATCCCAGAAATACTCAAACCAGCCTATCTGGCATCAACAATCATCCATGTGTGGCAGCAGTGCAGTGCATACAATCATGCAGATATGGGTCAGGAGCTTCAGTTAATGTTCACATCAACCACCAGAATGGGGAAAAAAATGGGGAGAATGGGGAGCGGCAGTTCTGTGGATGGAAACGTCTTGTTGATGAGAGAGGTCAACAGAGAATGGCCAGACTGGTTTGAACTGATAAAGTCTACGGTAACTCAGATAACCACTCTGTACAATTGTGGCTATTCTGAGATGCGGGTTTGCGCTGTTTTGGTGGCACGAGGGGGACCTACACAATATTAGGCAGGTGCTTTTAATGTTGTGGCTGATCGGTGTAGTTTTACAGTTTTGAATGGTATTTTAATTTAGTGTTATATAATTTGAAGATGTTTTTGCACTGATGCCAGACTCATCATTCATGTGTTATGAATTATTGTATCTTATGGATTGCCACAAGTTCCAAAACCAAGAAAATAATCAAATTAGATCAAATACACTGCATTTGTAAAGTAGTTACAGGAATATTCCGAGTTCAATACAAATTATTGTGTCATAATATTGATTACCAATAAAAACTTTTCTTTAAAAAAAGCACAAATGTGTGTTCCAGTGAGACACTTACAATGGAAGTCAATGGGGTCAATTTTCGAGGTTTTAAAGTCAGAAATTTGAAGATTATAATTTTATAAAAGCACTTACATTAATTCTGTTAAAACTCATGTATTAATTTGCACTTTTGTGGTCGTTTTAGGGTTTGTTGACAATGTTTTCGTGGTAATGAAGTTGTAAAATTGTCTATAACTTTCCACAGATGTGGTTAGTAAGTTAATCACAGTAAAATCATGTTAACACACATATTGTTTATGTCTTGTGTCTATACTTTTGAGTATTTTAATGTTTACAGATTGACCCCATTGACTTCCATTGTAAGTGTCTCACTGGAACATTGTGCCACAAATGCTGTCAGTCGAGGTTAACTTGTATTGAAAAAGGAATATTCCTTTAATTCACTGGACAATCTTAAATATTTCTAGAATATGTTTATTTAATACAAACAATTGTTTCATTGAATTTCTAGCCAAAATGACTACATTGTGATATTTACTGTTACTCATACTGTGATTTTGGTTATACTGCCCATCCTTCATCTGAATTATGTTTCTTTTTTATTCAGTTGTGCTGTATTATATTTATGATCACGAATGTAAAACTACAGTTAGAACAAGATGTCAACAAAGAACAATCGGTCAAAAAAGAGTTAATTTCTAATGATGAAATTCTTACGAAAGAATAATAAAGACCAGAGAAGGGGGAAATTAAAGTGGCCGTACAGCGAGGGGACACAACAAACACAACCATATTTTACAGAGTTCTTCATAATCTTTCAGTAGCTGGAGAATTTCTCTGGATGATGTCACAGGTGTGGAGCGCCTCACGGCGAACATTCATCACAAACAAACAACCAAAACAAAACACGAGCATTAGTGCAGGACAGTAATCCTGCCGAACGATCGCAATAAAACATTTCCGGCTCTCGGATAGCTGGAGGCCAGAGGAAACGCAGGAGAATGTTGTGTAAAAACTGAATCCCAACAGTTAAATGGTCAACAAGCATCATCATATGAATAAATGTGGCATTGTGAATCTGTACATCATACATCTCATAACACACAGACTGAATCATGATGATATTACATACAGTATCATGTCACTGTTGTGCGAATACAGATTCTCTTTAAAAATACATGAAATTGCTCAGTGTTGAAACGATGATATTAAAATGATATTAAGATTCCCAGATATTTCCAGTCTCTCCATAACTACAGAAACCATGAAGCACAGAAGACTTAAAACTACAGCAACACTTTAGACAGAGGGCAGAAAATACTCATGAAAAACTCAACTATATTCACCGCAAATAACCTTGGCTAACATTAAAAGCAATATTATGATAATTAATGCCCAACAACTCCATTATATTTACAGTTTTGTGATTTAAAAAAAAATAAATTTTCCCCATATATGTGTGTATTATGTCATTAAATATTTTCTGTGTTTGATATAATCTGAGTGTTGGATCATTTTCACATTCTCTATATAAAGTTTAAATATTAAAACAATTCTAGTGACTGAGCAACCCATAATTATCTGCATTAACACCATTACTATATTATTATTAATTGATGATTAGATTTGTATAATAAGGGACCTAATTAAACTCTGATTGACTCTGATTAATAATGATTTTGTTCTCGTTTCTGTACCTGCAGTCGAGTGTTGAGCAGTATGAACTCCTGCTGTTTCTGGAAGTTCTGCTCCATCGAATAAGAGAGCAGGAAACCCATCTTGCCGAAGACAAACAGGTTTATTACAGTGAGCATGTTATATAAGGGCATGTTTGATTGTTTGTTTGTTTGTTTATTTGTGGAAACCACAAATCAACCATGCTTTTTATATTATAAACAGTATTGTTTTCCACTGGCTCCTTTCAAGTTGCTAACCGGTTAGAATGAAGTTAAAGATTGGTTAATAATGTTCTTTTTCGTCTATCGATCACCGCCATGGAGATTACATTTACTGAGGTGGTTACAAGAATGTTGGATGTTGAGAAGCAGATCGATTATCGGAGAGGGAATTAGCTGCTAATCCGCTAGCGACCAAGACAGATTTGGAACGTGTTTGGGAAAAGTTGGAAGACTTAGGGAATCGTAGCCGGTGAAACAACGTCCGAATTCATAAAGTCTGGGAACAAGAAAATGTAGTGGTTCTTCCAAGAAAGCCTTCCTTTACTCCTCGCCTCGCGTAACATGAAATCTTTATCGGATGATCTCAGAAATTTGACCAGAATTGATCGGGGCCTGTCTCCTTCTGTGGATCGCTGAGCCAGAACCCTGTGAGCTCACTCGATTTCCAGCTTATCACCTTTCATGTCGAGCAGACTTGGAAAGAGCCCGTCCAGGAATTTCACCATATCCTGACCCTCTTCAACCTCAGGAATACTGACGATCCGATTACGGTTCTCCATGTCCTCCAACTTTTCCCAGACGTGCTCCAAATCCACCTTGGTCACTAGCGGATTAGCTAGTTAGATTCCCTCTCCGAAGACTCCAGATGATCGATCCGTTTCTCGACATCCCCCACTCTTGCAACCACCTCAGAGAACTTCGTCTCCATGGCAGTAATTGATCGACGTATTACAGCAAGATCCTCCAAGTCAGCAACGACCTTCATCAGCATTGCCGACATGTTCAGCATCTCTCGCCGAATTTCCCTCATTTCCCTCATTTCTCAGACTAAATCGACTCCCAGGTTTGGGGCCTTCTCCGGGGTGTCAGCTTGGGCACTTAAGTGTCTTTTAATGTCTCCAGAGCCCGAGGATTTTGAATTCTTTGAAATATTGTCCTCCTAGAACAGTTAAGGAACAGAGTGTATCGAATCTCACCGGTTTATGACACAAAAAGTATTAAAACTAGCGAAGTGCGCAGAGCTTGCCGTTCACACATCCGATCCTCGCATGGCATCACGTGACTCTCCATCAAACACACTTTAAAGAGAATCAAATACACTTTAATGCGAGTCAAACACACTTTAATGCGAATCAAACACACTGTAATGCGAGTCAAACACAATTTAATGCGAGTCAAACACACTTTAGTGAGAATTAAACACACTTTAATGCAAATTAAACATTTTAATGTGAATCAAACACACTTTAATGCGAATTAAACACACTTTAATGTGAATCAAACACACTTTAATGTGAATTAAACACACTTTAATGCGAATTAAACACACGTTAATGTGAATCAAACACACTTTAATGCGAATTAAACACACTTTAATGTGAATCAACACACTTTAATGCAAATCAATCACACTTTAATGAGAATCAAACACACCAAAATGCAAATCAAACAGACTTTAATGCAAATCAAACACACTTTAATGAGAATCAAACACACTTTAATGAGAATTAAACTGTCCTGCTGTAGTTTAATAAACTCTCCAAGGATACGTGAGCTCTGTACGCACTGATGGACGTCACTGACGCAGCTGCGTTCTCGCTGCTCATTGGTTAGTGTGTGAACAGACGTCGAGGAGCAAATAGTCGGGTTGGACACCTGCAGCGGATTATCTCGCCCAGCTGTGGGTGATTACAGCGTTAACGGGCGAGAGATAAAGCCGCGACAAGAGCTGCAGTCGGGGAGAGACCCAGGGATAGAGAGAGCTACAACGAAGCTGTGTATGTCTCGGGCACTGAAAAGCACCCCGTTCATGTGTGTTCCCTGCTGCTGAAAAGAAGTGGGGTTGAATGTTTTGTTACTCTGAAAAGTGTTAACAATAATGAGTCTGTTGTTGGATGTTTGCTCAGCTCCCAATTCCTTCAGAGTGTCTAAGAACGTTCCTTACACTAGTGCCGAAAACCAGGACTTTGAAGGACGATCACGCTGTCCTGGAGACCTCGCTGCTCCCCCAAGAACGTGATGCCGAGGATACGATCTGGTGGTTCTGAAGCGGCTCGTCAGCAGACTACCGAAAGGGACAGCGGTGCAAGTCCAGTACCATCACCTGGCATCGCTGACGGAGATGATTCAGCTGGCCAAGGAACGGGTGGGCGGCGTGTTCAGGAGCCGACAAGTTTTTTTTTCCTCTCTCTCTCTCTCTCCCCCTCTCACTCGCTCTTCCTCACTCTCTTTCTCTCTCGCTCCTCCCTCCCCCTCTCCTTTCCCTAGAGCTGTTCCGGATTCACGGAGGTGGGGAAAACCATCCGGCGCTGGTTGGCCGAAAGGGCAGCGGCTCCTCTCCAGAAATGGGGGGGAGTAAGGCTCAAGCCAGAGAGGTCCCCAGCCTGAGTTGGGCGATGGGGGTATGTGGAGAGTGGGGCGGGCCGAGCGGTGACTGTGCGGAGCGAGGCCGGGTTTGACACCTGCAGCGGATTTTCTCGCCCAGCTGTGGGTGATTACAGCATTAACAGGCGAGAGATAAAGCCACGACAAGAGCTGCAGTCGGGGAGAGACCCAGGGAGTGAGAGAGCTACAATGAAGCTGTGTGTGTCTCAAGCACTGAAAAGCACCCCGTTGATGTGTGTTCCTTGCTGCTGAAAATCAGCAGGGTTGAATGTTTTATAACACTGAAAAGTGTTAACAATAAAGAGTCTGTTGTTGGATGTTTGCTCGGCTCCCGATTCCGCTTCCTTCAGAGGGTCCAAGGACGTTCCTTACAACTACCTTTTGTAGTATTTTCGACATAAACGGGAGATTTCAAATCGGTCTATAATTACCCAGTTCTCCAGGATCAAGTTGTGGCTTCTTAATAATCGATTTGATAACTGCCATTTTAAAGTTTCTTGGGACATGTCCTAAGGATAGCGAGGAGTTAATAATATTAAGAAGAGGTTCTGAGATTACAGGGAATACCTCTTTTAGGAGCTTGGTTGGTATTGGATCTAACATCCATGTTGTTGCTTTTGATGTTTCAATACGTTTTGTTAGTTCTTCATGACCGTATGACAGCGAAGGACTGAAGCTACACGTGAGGAAAATTATGAGACACTGTGTTCTGAGGTACTGTGACAGATGATTGCATAATTCCAATTTTATTTCTGATTATTTCAATATTATCAGTAAAATTATTCATGAAGTCATTACTCTTGTGCTGTGACGGAATATCTGGTTCAGTTGAGGCTTTATTCCTAACCAATTTAGCCACAGTACTAAATAAATACTTAGGATGGTCGTGGTTATTTTCTATGAGTTTGCTCAAATATGCTGACCTGACAGCTTTTAGTGCCTGTCTGTAACTACAGACACTTCCATGTACCGTGAAATACCTCTAATTTTGTATTCTGTCACTTGTGCTCCATTTTCTGAGCTGCTCTGTTGAGAGCATGAGTGTGATCATTGTACAATGGTGCTGGGCTTTTTCTTTAATTTTCTTTAATCAAAGGGGGGGCGACACTATCAAGAGTGCTAGAGAAGACTGTATTTATATTTTCTGTTATTACATCAAGTTCTTCTAGACCTTTTGACTTACTGAGTATGTGAGACAATTTTGGAAGATTATTAGTGAAGCGATCTTTAGTGGAAGAATAGTTCTACCTGAACAATAGCGTGGTGTAGATTGAGTAACATTAGCAGATCACAGCAAACAAGAGATGAGGTATGATCTGAGATGTCATCACTCTGCTGTAGAATTTCTATAGTATCAAACATCAACTCCATATGACAGAATTAAATCTAGCGAATGATTATGGTGATGAGTTGACCCTGTCACATTTTGTCTGACTCCAAGAGAGTTGAGAATATTGATAAATGCTAATCCCAATGTGTCATTTTCATGATCTATGTGAATGTTGAAATCACCAACAATTAAAGCTCTATCTACAGTAACTACAAGATCTGATAGAAAATGTAGCAAATTCACCAAGGAAACCAGAATACGGCCCGGGTGATCTATATACTGTAGCGAGGGTAAAAGATGACAGAGATTTTCTATTTGTATCTGATGGTGTCACATTAAGCATTATTAGTTCAAAAGACTTAAACTTATATCCTGTCCTCTGAGTAACACCAAAAACTTCACTGTAAATTGTAGCAACACCTCCTCCTCGACCCTTCAGATGAAGCTCATGTATATAACAATAATCTGGGGGAGTAGATTCATTCATTTAAACTAATATATTCATCCGGTTTAAGCCAGGTTTCAATCAAACAGAGCACATCCAAACAATGATCTGTAATAATTTAATTTACAATTAGTGCTTTGGTAGAAAGAGATCTAATGTTTAGTAGTCTTACCTTTATATGATGTTTATCTTAATTTTTTGTTTGTTTTTTTCAAGTTTGACCTTAATCATATTTTTTCTAAATGATTTAGTGAGGGGTTTGTGTTTGGTAGTTCGGGGAACAGACACAGTCTCTATATGATATCTAGGTGATACAGTCTCTATGTGTTGTAGTTTGTGACCTGTGTGACATCTCAAGGCAGCTAGCAGACGTTCGGATTAGCCAGTTTGTCTGCTTCCTGACCTGGGCCCCAGTTAGTCACATACTATCATTATTAAGACTATGAGCCAAATTACTAGAGAGGAGAGCGGCACCTTCCCTGGAGGGATGGAGTCCGTCTCTCTTTAGCAGGTCAGGTCTACCCCAAAAACTCTTCCAATTATCTATAAATCATACGCTATTCTCCAGACACCACTCAGACATCCAACCATTCAGTGACACTAATCTACTATAAACCTCATCAGCACGACGAGCAGGGAGGGTGCCAGAGCATATTACAGTGTCTAACATAATTTTTGCAAGTTCACACACCTCTTTAACTTAATCTCTAGTGATTTCTGACTGGCGAAGCCAGACATCGTTAGTGCTGACATGAATAACAATTTTAGAAAATCTACATTTAGCATTAGCCAGCACTTGTAAATTTGATCTGATGTCAGACGCTCTGGCACCCAAAATGCATTTAACAATGTTGGCTGGAGTCTCTATTTCCACATTCCTTACAATAGAATCACCAATTATTAGGGCTCTTTCAACATGATTCTCAGTGGGTGCATCACTGAGTGGGGATAATCAATTGGAAACCCTAACAGGAACGGGAGAGTGGTGTTGCTTTGCTGAGCGAGTATGCTGCTGAGACATCACCCAAACACCCTGCTGCGGGGGCTCTACAGCCGGAACAAAGTGTGTGTGTTGCTCTCTGTACTGCCCGCATCCGAAACACTATCTACTGGCTTCTCTTTCTCACTGACCTCCACTAGCGTTCGGATGTGTGTCTCTAACTCATTAGTTAGAGACACACATCAGCTTGACTAATTCCTTACATTTATCACATGAGAATCCCTCACTGCTGATGGAAGAAGCTATAGTAAACATGTGGCATGCAATGCAGGAAGAAATAACTTGAGCAGATGCCATGACTTACCGCAGTTGATTGTTGTTGTTGTTTGTTGTTCCTGAGTGGTGAGGGTTTGAGATCGATGTGAATCCCTCACACAATTGTTTTTGGTTATGGTTGTTCTTGATAAGCGGTGCTTAGAGATCGATGCAATAATCTGTGTAACACAGAGGAGAAAAACGGGTGCGCGCTGTAAAATGCACGCAGTTTAATCGCGATAAAAATAGAAAGCGGATGCACGCGGAAAATGCACGCAGTTGAATCGCGATAAGAGAATAATGCAGGGGAAAACCCGATGCGTGCTGAAAAATGGCAGATGTTAAGGATTAAAAGCTGAAATTAGATAGATAAGCGATGCTAAAAAAACTAGCAGGCTACAAACACAGACTCGTGCCAGCAGCAACAGGTAAAATACACACAGATGAAACAGTAGAAAAGCAGAAAAACCCAAAACGCGATAAAATGACAAAGGATAAAATGATGAATGCATGAGAATAAGAATAAGCTATGCGAAGCAGGCTAGCAGGCTACAAACACTCATGCAGCGTGCCATCAGCAACAGGAACAGGAAGTCCAGTGACATCAATATACCACAGAATAGAATATTTATAGGGACATAATAGAATATTTAAAGGGACAGTTCACCCAAAAATGAAAATTCTCTCATTTACTCTCCCTCAGGTCATCCCAGATGTGACTTTCTTTCTTCAACAACACAAATGAAGATTTTTAGAAGAATATTTCAGCTCTGTAGGTCCATACAATGCAAGTGAATGGTGACCAGAACTTTGAAGGTCCAAAAAAGCACATAAAGGCAGCATAAAAGTAATCCATAAAACTCCAGTGGTTTAATCCATGTCTTCAGAAGTGATACAACCCCAACCCCACTGTAACTGGATCAGCACGGACTGGCAAGTTTCGCAACAAGAACCGTTCGGCCTGATGGTGGAAAATCAGATTTTTACACCAAAGACTTCGTTCTCACATGCCATAATAACTGAATGCATTGAGCCAGTTCAAATATGTGTAACAGAGAATTAAATTTGGGAGAGCTGCGGTGGAGGGGAAGATTTTTAGTGGATAATGACTGATATTTGGGTCTGTTCTTCACACAAACATAATTTATGTGTTCTTGTCCTTTTTGCCGCTTAACAGACATGAACAGTGATTGTACAAGTTTCCTCAAAATTTCTCATTTTTGGTTTTACGGAAAGAAAGAACATAATTCAGGTTTGGAATGATTTGAGAGTGAGTAAATAATGACTCTAAATTCTTTAGATCTTGTTACCTGAAAGCACAAGTCTTGCTCATGTTGAGCTGATGGAGGATTTCAGCAGAGATTCTTTTAATTGCTTAAATAACAACCATCGCGTATCTATCATTGGACAAAGTGTAACAGCAAAGATTATTTAGAAGAGACGGGCCACTTCTATTAAAATGGGAGAAACTGGAACGCTCAAGGAGCTCTAGGGCCCAATTGTCAACGGCTGTAGAAAGGAAGTCCCGCCTTACAGTTAAAAGAGCCAATCACCTTTCAGATACAGACATCACCTGTCAAGCGACTCTACAACGCGCATGCGCATTTGCTATACAAACTGGGAAAATTGCGTGTTTTAGCGTAATATGAGGAAAAGAATCACAATTTATGATTCCAGTATCTTTGATAATAAACTTGACCAACCGTTTTGGAGATGTCTGTCTTTCATGACTGGAAATAACCTACCGATAGCGTTCCAAAGATGACCGACAGTGGGCTGACTTGCTAGAAAGACTTTGGTAACGGTCAACTAGCGTGTTACGACAGTGAGTCACCGTTTGCGGATACCATACAAATGAATGGGGAGAGACGTAAACTGACATCTATCTGTCGCAAAATTGTCCGTGACTTCTCTTATAAAACAGCAATTTTATA
>NC_059383.1:11462-53962 GCF_019703515.2 Myxocyprinus asiaticus | reverse complement strand
ATGAGATGATTCTCTCTCACCAGTATACTCTTGTACATGTTTCCGTTGTCCACGTCCAGACTGACTCTGATGATGCAGCAATCGTCCACCTGCTGGTTGTACAGCGGCAGGGACAGAGACGAGTAACTGGACACGCCCGAGACGGAGCGCTTGTGTGAGCGGGACGCTGTGACCGGTGTGGACGACACCGAAGATGAGGAGGCACTACTGGAGCCCGAACCTGAGCCGAGACCTGATACGTCCAGAGACGACAGAGACGTGGACTCCCAGAACTGCAGGAGACACAGAGACTCAGATTGAATCTATATGATCTATATGAGTAACGGATGATTCCAGACCAGATACAATCCACAGTCTCAGCAGGAAACACAAACAATGAGAGTGAGATGAAAACATCGATATATTTCCTTTTAAACCCCGCTGAAAAGACTGGCATGAATTTCCATTCTGGTCCAGGCTGGTTTATGCTGGTTTAGTGCTGGTTTGGCTAGTGGAGCAGAATAGTCATGCTGTTCATCTGCTAAAAAATGCTGGTCAACCAACATGGTCTTCCTGATGAAGCTGTCTGACCAAGGGTTAGTCTTACTAGTTAAGCTAGTTAAGAAGCCTGATGGGGACACCAGCATCCACAACACAACTGGTCTTTTCAACCGGGTAACACACACTACAAGACAGAAGCTCAGCGCATGTTCACGTCAACCAATCTGTGACTAAACCCCCAGATCGCACGTGCTACCACAAAATTAGTGCAACAATGAACAACAGTGCGAGACGAAGGCAAGATCCTAAAAAATATCAAACTGTTGTCCACGTCACCTAGTGTCAGATGAGTGTTTGTTGAGTAGTGCGGGGGATTATGGGTCCATACATCATGTTTAAGATCTCTACAATTTACAGTCTCTGATGTTCAGACACTTAATAATCAGAAAAACAAGAAATACAGCAGAGTTTCAGCATCATTTGTGTTTGGAGCCCTAATGATGTATTCCAGAGCTTTACAGATGTATTTTTCTGAAATCCAAAAACTACCTGAACAGACACATGTCGCTCTTGAAATGTTTATTTTATTTTTCATTTTCTCCGTTTTTTCTCCCCAATTTGGAATGCCCAATTCCCAATGCGCTCTAAGTCCTCGTGGTGGCGTAGTGACTCGCCTCAATCCAGGTGGTGGAGGACGAATCTCAGTTGCCTCCGCGTCTGAGACCGTCAATCCGTGCATCTTATCACATGGCTTGTTGAGCGCGTTACCACGAAGACGTAGCATGTGTGGAGGCTTCACGCTATTCTCCGCGGCATCCACGCACAACTCACCACACACCCCACCGAGAGCGAGAACCACATTATAGTGACCACGAGGAGGTTACCCCATGTGACTCTACCCTCCCTAGCAACCGGGCCAATTTGGTTGCTTAGGAGACCTGGCTGGAGTCACTCAGCATGCCCTGGATTCGAACTCACGACTCCAGGTGTGATAGTCAGCGTCAATACTCGCTGAGATACCCAGGCCCGTCGCTCTTGAAAATTGAGATTTTGACATTTTTGTTTTTAGGTGAATAAATAAAGGTACATCTCTAGTTTCAACATTATTTGTATTTTTTGTTGGATAAGTAAAACTAGCTTCATACCATGTGACCCATATTTGGTTTTGGTTTTAGAATGGGCGAAATTTAATGATTTTTGGATGGACCCGCATTGACAGCCCCATATCTCTGGGATTTAACTATATGGAGCCTTAAAAAATAAATATACAAAAAGGAAAGTTTGTTCTGAAGCAGAATCTAAAAGGATATTAAGATATCTTTAATACTTCTGGAGTTACAAACACTCCAGCTTTGGAAAAACAACACAAAAAGTGTTTTTTCCCATTTCTAGACTCACACCATTGGCTTATAATACAACAAGAGGTGCTGAAGTCAACTGATTTTAGTAATAGATCTACCTATCTCTGTGACTTTAAAAAGGCAACGAGCTGCTGTCTGTCAGTGTGTGATTGGCCTGATCATCACTTACACACACAGCAGATACACTGACACAATGAACGTCAATGAATGGACGAGAGACATGAGTGATCCCAGACACAGATGGCAGAAAGAGAGAGAGAGAGAGAGAGAGAGAGAGAGAGAGTACCGTTGGTATCAGGTCTCCTGGTGGGCCGCACTTTCCTAAGGTAGAATTGGAATGTTTTACGAAGGGCGTTGACATCTACAGGAAGGAAGTACAGCTACAGTCACCAAACAGACACAGCAGGGCTCTGCGGCGCTCACAACACCACCATGATCCCATCACAAGTGCTCAGTCCAGACATGTCAGGGGCGGAGAAACAGCATTGCCACCCCAGCATTTGGTACCCAATGTATAAAATATAAATGTATATTACAGTTGATGCTGACGTAATGTTAAGAGTTTATTTATGTCGAACAGTCTCAACTGTAACCCAAACACATAAATGACTTCAACGGTTGATGATCGGTGGCCGGTCGTATGATTGATTACTGCTGCGACCAATCACGTGTTTAGCTACTGCAGCGCGTGCACAGCGATTCTGTGATCTGACAGGACAAGTCTGCTTATTACTTGTGACTTTGTGCTTGTGTTTTCATAAAGTTGCTTATAAAAATGGGCACTGTTGGGTTGCTGTTTTCTGGGCTTATTTTCAGAATACACTCACGTTTTTTGGGCTTCCATCCCGTGCAGCTTTCGGCACTCGTGGTCTCACGCGTACTGCACACACTGACGTGCGTTTTTCATCAGAAACTGGATGTGAGTGACACTGTAACAAGGGAACCCAGTTCATGTTTCCTCAATCATGATGATAATGACAACATGGGCAGATCCATGGAAAAACAGAGGTAACCTTTCTCAGCTGTTTCCAGATCTTCACTGACTGATTATAATGGTTATATATCATGTGGTTATAATGATGCATTGTGTTTTTATTTAGGCCTTACTTTGTGTTATGTTCACTTTCAGATGGATTATTACAAAGGTGATCCAGAACTTTATTAGCTTGATTAATATTTTCTGTCCATCCACACTCAATATGGCCCAAAACTCCCAAAACTCTCAGTATGGCCTCCATAATGTTACATTTAATTCAGCCCTCAATATAACCTCCTGAGACCCGACTTGATTTGACTTTAATGTTACAATGTTTTTTTCTACTTTGGCAACAAAATCTCGATGTTCTCTCTTTCCACTGTCAAACAAACAAGCAATAGCCAGTGCTGAAGCATTTTACCAATCAGAAATTATCATAATTAATTCTGATTCAAAGTAATGTCCAGCATCATCCAATCACTGTCAACCATGTTAAAATAAAATGATACATTATAAATTCTGAATCTATGTACTGATTATCATTGTCACATGTCTGTCAAACATGTTGAGTGATCCAAACATCATCTGCAGCCTGAAACTGAACTTTTGATCAGATTTTAGGAGTGAATGCACTTAACTGCATAGAGAGCTATAGGATGCTCCCTTGCTCCCTATTTAGTGAATGACTTAACCTCCAGTGTGCTGTCTGTGTGCACTGGTCTCAGAACAGTTTGAAATGCACCTTATTTTCATCCTAACGCCATATAAAGCCTCTGAAAGACACATTTATCAGCTTTTGCATGAATTTATTCTCAATGTGATGTACAGTAAATATAGGATATTTTAAAGGAAAATAGCTCTATAGTCCACAGTAGTGTACACTGTGTTTAACAGCGTGCTGTTTCACCATAAATCGCTCACATTTTTAAAATGGCATATCGGATGAAACTAGAGACTCTAATCTTTTAACTCAAACAGGTTTGAATGGAAAAAATGAAAGAGGTTTTTTACCAGATGTAGATTTGTTGGCGTTTCTCCCAAAGACAAACTCCGCCATGTTGTTTTGTCACATCCGTACATCGAAAGTTTAACCCTTTCCTGACAGCACAGAGTGTCCTGAACTGAGATCAGTCGGTTTAAATGAATTAAAATTTTGAGTTGCATATAGCGAAGATAAAACACAATGTCTGCGCAGGGATTTGCACAAGGTTAAAATGAGTTTTACAGCTGTGCTTTACATAACCTGTCAATATAAATCACAAAGTTTGTGTTTCTGCTTTTCCCAGCTGCTTCACAATCATGTTAATTGTATGATCTATTGTTTAAGATTGCCAGTTCTACATGAGAATATTATAATTATGTTTGAAAAAGGATATAATTGTAATTTGTAATTTGATAGTGACTTAAATGAACTAATATTTGTTGCAATGAAGTTTATCTTAATACAGAAGAACTATGCATGTGTGCTTTGGTGTTGCCACCCCTCCTAGTCCTCATGCCACCCCTCCTAGTCCTCATGCCACCCTATGTAACACGTGCGATTAACATGTGTCTCCAGTGAGCACTTGTGTTCAGATTTCGAGGATCTCTGATTTAATAATGACATACATCAGTGTGTTCCTGCATTTGAAACAGGAAATCTAAAACAGAACGCATCAGCACACTGTTCCTCACAAATATACTTGACTTTTATTCTCACAGCAAACGTGATGTTTTCAGCAGAATGCTCAATGTTATTTCAGCTCCTGTAATAAGTGAACGTCCCATGATCTGTGTCACTGTATGTGATATCAGACACAACGACAGATGTTCTGTGAAGTCTTGTGCAGTTATATATGTGCGCTTTTACAATGTTTTCAATCAGATGGTTGTTTTCTATTAATGTCGTACGTCGCTGGCAAAACTTATAACCCTTGTTTTGTCGCAAAGGTTGATTGACAGGCGAGTGGGCGGGGCTTCACTGTTATCTGGAGCGCATAAGGATGGATTAGTATTCACACTTTAAAAGTGATGTGGTCACATGTTTCTCACTACCTCTGTGTGTGGTTCACAGAATGTTTAGGACCCCGTTTACACCTGAACACCTGAAATGCATCTTAACAACAGGTGTAAACGGGGTCAGACAGAGAACATCAGACAGAAGATGTCCACACCTTCCTCTCCAGAGCGTCCGGTGACTCAGAGATGAAGCTGATGTTGACCTCCTCCACGTCAGAGCTGCTCGAGCCCGCTGATGTCACACTGAGAGAGTCGCAACCGTCGCCCACTGAACCGCTCAAACACGGCGGGAAACGCAGCTGATCGAAAGACTTTGAGTGAGAACTGCTGGAACCGCCTTCACCAGAACCCACCGGCTGACGACTGACACACACACACACACACACACAATAAAATTAAAATTGATTCCCAATAAAAACATCTAAATATCCTAAAGACAAAATACTTTTACTTGTAGATAATAAGACTTGTTTTCAGACAAATTTATCTTGTATTAAGTTTTTTTTTTTTTTTTACCCCACTAGCAAACTGATCTCAAATCTACTGAGATTTTTGCTTAAAACAAGAATCTGTCTTTGCCGATGGGGTGGTGTGGATGTTCAACACTCACTCGCTCCATCTCTTCATGATTCCAGAACTCTTCTTGGCTCTGAGTGTGTTTGAGGCCGATTCAGAGAGCGGCTCGATCTCACACGACTGACTATAACTGCAACAAACACACAGATTCACCGAGTGTGTATGTGGGGGTGAGAGTGTGTGTGTGTATGTGTATGTGTGTGTGTGTGTATGTGTGTGTGTTTGTGTGTACATGTTTATACTACAATAGGGGACCAAATGTCCCCACAAAGATAGTAAAACCTGAGATCATCTATATTGTGGTGCCCAGCCAGCGGTCCCCATGAGGGAAATGGCTTATAAAACATACTAAACAATGTTTTTTTGAAAATGTAAATATGCAAAAAACGTTTCTGTGAGGGTTAGGTTTAGGGGTAGGGTTAGGGTTAGAGGATAGAAATTATCGTTAGATCTGTATAAAATCCAAAAAATGCATGGAAGTCAATGGAGAGTCCCCACAATGATATAAAAACATAGTAGTGTGAGAGTGTGTGTGTGTGAGTGAGTGTGTGTGTGAGAGTGTGTGTGTGTGAGTGAGTGTGTGTGTGTGTGTGGGTGAGTGTGTGTGTGAGTGGGTGAGTGTGTGTGTGAGTGGGTGAGTGTGTGTGTGAGTGTGCGTGTGTGAGTGTATGTGTGTGTGTGCGTGTGTGTGTATGTGTGCGTGTGTGTGTGCGTGAGTGTATGTGTATGTGTGTGAGTGTGTGAGTGTATGTGTGTGTGTGTGTGAGTGTATGTGTGTGAGTGTGTGTGTGTGAGTGTATGTGTGTGAGTGTGTGTGTGTGTGTGTGTGTGTGTGTGTGTGTGTGCGTGACAACAGCATATAAACTGATGTGTGTTTGTCACCTCTCTGCCTCTGTCAGTTTCTCCACGCTGGAGAGCCACGCGCTGAAACCAGACACACGCTGAAAATTATAATTATTACACGCTAACTGTAACAACTTGATCTGAGCGATGACCTCAAACTCCTGCAGAGAGACAGACGGCATGAATGAACACGAGTCAAAGAGTCAAAATCATCATCATGTTTATTTTGTACAGATGTACCTTTCTTCTCTTCTCGAAGTTGATCAGGCCACCCTGAGATGCACAAGAAAACAGATTCATGAGAAAAGTTCAATTTAACCCAATAATAACAATATTAAATGAACACAATCACAATGAAGAACACGCTCTGACTCACACGGACTGATAATCAGTGGAAAAATCAGCTTAAATTCTTTCATCATTTACTCATCCTCATGTCGTTCCAGACTCAGATGTTGTTATTTTTTCTGTGGCACATGAAAGGAGAAATTTCAAAGAAACTTTTGACACTTGACAGTTGTGGTCACTACATGGAAAACAGCTGCGTGAAGATTCTTCAGAAATTCTTCTTTTCTGTTTCACTGGAGAAAGAGAGTCATTTGGGTTTGGAACGACATGAGGGTGAATAAATGATGACAGAATTTTCATTCTGTGATCTACCAGTGTTGATCTTGTCAACAATAACAAAGAAAAGACAAAATGATTCATTGTGATCACAATCAAACAATTTGAATGAAAACACACTGCTCATGAAAAAATAATCCTGCAAGATATTAACAATGCACTAACACTGTCACAGTATGTTGTGTATTAACCTAATAAATAAATGGGCATAAAATATTGATTTGAGTTGAAATGATGTAATTATGTAAGAAGAAAGAGACAACAGAGTCTCCAGAAACAGCTGAAATCCACCACCGGTTTGTGTCGGGGATCTGTTGGTTTATTTTGTTATTAATGAACGTTTGACTCATTATCCAGCTTATTACAAGACTACTTGCCATATAGATAAATAAATGCACATGAAACATTGAGTTGAAATTATTTGATTAGCTTGTAGAGATCACATGGTGATCTGAGAAGCAGGAAAGATGATTCAGAATACGCAAATGTGCGGTTGTTTCTCAGAAATATCAGACCACTAGATGGCGCCATTGACCAATCAGAATCCAGTATTCCAGACAGACGTGTAATAAATGTTATTATTTCAGGAGCTCAGCTTTTCTCATGTTGTTTAATCTCACATATTAAACATTTATCTTAAATACATTTTACAGTTTTTTTTAATTGCTAACAAACATCGGTCAGTACTGAAGCCACTTTTTCAAAACTCTTCATAGAGTCTTCATTACCAACATGCATCTTGGCCAAACATTTAATCTCACCTCCTAAACTCACTCAAACCACCAAAACACTTCATACATGTCTCAAAATAAGCTCGTTCAACCATAACACTGGCAACAATTCTCACTCAGAACACACTGACTGAAGAAACACTAACATCAGGGAGCATTACATAAATGATGAACTTTTATCTTTGAAGTTTGAATGATTTTTCACATAAATCAGTATTTCATTATAGAATAACAATAACAGTGTTTCACTGTATTGACTGTACTGAAGTATATGTAATGCAGCAGTTTGCTTCAGTATCATTTATTCCTTCTGTATCTTTGCATATAGTCATTTACTTGTGAAAAATAAAAAAGTTGAAACAAAAACAAATTCCTGAAATTTCAGGGCTGCAATAATAATAATAACTACAAAAGCCCATCAACATCATGTATAGTATAATCACTCATACTGTACAGTACTGTAAGAGTTCTAGTTCTCCCTCTCCTGCATTTGACCACAAGTTCTCATCATCATCACATCTTATTTCTCTAGTGATGCATCTTGGAAAGTATCTTCTGGAATGTCTAATCCAACCCTGGCAGCATACAGGAGAAGTGTCTCCACACCCCACATTCATGACATCTGGTCAAGTGGATGATGGTCATAATTGTGGCTCTTATCTCATCAGAGAGATGTGTGTCCTCCACACATTCTCCCTCTCCCTAACACTCTTCTTTCCCACCAACCTGTCTTCCTTGATCCGTGTTTCCAGACTAAATCATTCCGAAGTCGTCCTCGTTCGTCTGTTGGTAATGAGACTGAAAACAGGCTTTCAGCTGAAACTGTAATCAGCTGTGTTTGGAATGATTTTCTATATATGTCGATCAGGTTACTGCAGATATTTTCCATCATTCTGTTTTGAATGTGTTTGTAACAGTTGTGGAAACAGTGTGTTTGCAGAGTTCTGCAGGTGACTGAGTATGAATGAGAAAAGAGTTCATGGATTTTGGAGAATGTGCTCATTGAATGCGGTGAAACATGATTCACAGTTTGTTCCACACACACTTCTGTTTCACTGACTGTGTGAAGAGTTTTGACAATGTGACTTCAGTTTTGACCAATGCATGTTAGCAATTGAAAAAAACATGTTTAAATAATTGTTACTTTATAAATATTTTCTAAATGTTTTAATATTTGGTTAAACTTTGGTCTATTTTTGTCATTTTTCACAATATCGTCAACAAACATATGTTATTTTGTGCCATTTTTAGTAAAATTGACAAAAATGAATGAATATGACATGACAAAATAATGACTAAATTTAAAAGACATTTTCATCACAACACAAAGATAAAAAACAGTGTGAAGACTAACACAGACTACTACATGAATTCAACTGTATAAGACATTAAAGACTCACGTCCAGATAGTCTTTCATGGCCGTATCCATCATCACCAGATCTGTGAGGAAAGTTCCCAGATAAGGAATGGTTCCCTGCATCACTGTCTGAAACACACACACACACACACACACACACACACACACACGAGAGATACACACACACACACACACACACACAGAGATACACACACACACACACACACAGATACACACACACACACACACACACACACACACAGAGATACACACACACACACACACACACAGATACACACACACACACACACACACACACACACAGAGATACACACACACACACACACACAGATACACACACACACACACACACACACACACACACGCGCACACATATACACACACACACACATTTACACACAGATACACACACACACACAGATCCACACACATACACACACAAACACACAGATACACACACACATAAACACACACACACACACACGCACACACACACGCACACACACACACATATACACACACACACACATTTACACACACACACAGATACACACAGATACACACACACACACACACACACACACAGATCCACACACATACACACACACGGTTGTGATGATATAAATACTCTTCAGACAGGGGGCGCTATCAAACTAGACATACACAGGAAATACAAAATTCATAAATTATATTAATTATATTTTATAGGACTGACTGTCTACACTGTTATTTATCACGACCTCATATCCGCTTGTTCATGTAATAGTGTTCTTTCCCCAGTATATATAGTACACCAGTAACCATAGTGATGATGTGTCTAGAACACTTGAGAGCAGCTCTGTGTGTGTGTGTGTGTGTGTGTGTGTGTGTGCATCTCTCACCAGATCTCTCTGTGGCTGCTGCCGCTTCTGGGCTCGTTTCGGGTTCAGCTCCAGAGTGGCAAATTTAGATGTTCCCTCCTGCCAACCAAACACAGACAGCATGAATCAAACACAAACATTCACAAAAGGAGGGTTTGTTTTATTCAGATTTACCATCCACACAAACACACACACACACACACACAAACACACACACACAAACAAACACTCACACACACACACAAACAAACACTCACACACACATACACACACACACACACACACACACACACACACACACACACACACACACACACATACACACAAACACATGCGCACACAAACACAGACACACACACATACACCACACACACACACACCACACATGCATGCACACACACACACACACACACACACACCTTTATGAGCAGTTCTCGGCTCAGTGAGTGGTTGTTCTCATCAGAGAAGATCTCGGAAAGCTCCTGGAAGATGCGAATATTTTCACGTGACACCTCGTCCCACGTCCTCTTGAGGCGGTGAACCGGGTTACACTGCAGCGCCGACAGAATCGCACGCAGAGACGAGAAATTCTTCAAGATCCGACACTCCTGAGAAGAGCAAACAAACCGTCTCAACATCAACAGTGAACATGTGATCAGACGCGTGAAGTGTCGTGTTGTGATGAGACTGACTCGGGCCACTTGGATCCAGTGCTCCAGTATTCGCGCTCTCTGGGCGGGTTTGAGTGTTCGGTCACTCAAGCAGGTGGAGATGACGCAGTTGGTGACGCGGTTGAACTGGCTGACGGTTGCTCTGATGGTCGGCGCCAGATGTTCTTTTCCTTTCTTATCTCTCTGAGACCAGATGCTGCCCAGACAGTGATACGGCACCACACGCTTAAACAGCTCCTGTACACAAACATGTCTGTCTGTTTCTCTTTCAGACTTAATGAAAGTCTATCAGTGCTGTCTCTCTCTCTGTGTCTGTCTCTCTCAATTTATTCAGAATAAAATATTAAATATCACTTTTTTATGAAAATCAAAGTATTATTGACACATCCTGTCTCAATTTCCTGATTGACGTGTATATTTTGTAAGAGTGTTTCAGTTGTTGCTCACTGCATCCATGAGAGTAAACTGCTCCGCCACCACTGTAGGGTCAAAGGTCAGGAAATCAGGCCGATCTTCGTGGAATCCGTTCTCCTCCAGCAGTGTGAAAGCGCAACATCCCTGATCCAACGCTGCAGAGAGAAACACAAACCATCATTATATGTGCTGATGACATCACAACACATTTCATCTGGTCCAGAACGTTCCTCTTCAGAGGCTTTGAAGAAAATCTCCCCTGATTCAGCAGCTCTTCAGTAATCACACACGGTCACTTTCAGTCCAGTATCAGACATTTCTGTGTGCTGATTTTAGCCTGAAACATACATGTGAACGCAGGCGCTCGATTTGTGCGTTGTTGCGTTCCAAACTGTGTCAGACCTCATAACACAACACAAGCACGTGTTGCATTCTCAATGTTGCCACAAGGGGCGCTTTAGTGGACATCAATGTGTCATCAACTGTCTTCTTCTACGGTGAGTTTTCTCTGTCATGCGGAGCAGAAGTTTGAAGAGAATATTGCTGAGCAAGTAAGTTAGTCAATATATTTATAGCAACTTATCTGAATAATAACACATCCAGTTTAATGACACACAGACTTTTGAAGGTAACTTTATCGCCCCCTTGAGTACTGAGGTTTGATACCGCCACAGTAACGCAAGAATGCACGTTAAAGCGTGTTCAACGAGTCGGCCAGGTGCTTCTGTGTACATGTACTTGTGTAAAGTATGCTTGTGGCCTTAAAGATCTCTTGAGTGATGTTTGGAGACACTAACTAGCTCTCAAACAGTCATTTCATGGGCCTCACCTCTGAAACATCATAAAAATCAGCTGAGTGATTATTGATTAAGAGTTGCTGACGAACCGTCCTGGTCTGATTCCTGCTGGAGTCTGCGGTGGAACTGCGTCAAGAGGTTACATGCGCGTCGCTCCAGATCAGAGCCGGGGAAGTTGAGATGCAGATAGTGGATCAGTCGTCTCAGACAGCTGTATTCCGGAGGTTTCCAGAAGTCCTCGGAATATTGATCCAACCAGGCGCCCAGTATAGAGGAGATAGTGCTGCAACATTCACACAAACAATGCTTACAGTGAATATTCTTCTGGCAGTGTTTCTTTTTTAAATACTGAATATACAAATATTACACATGAAAATCATTAGTGTTAGAGACATCAGTTTGTGTTTAAGATATGAAATCACGTACTTCCTGAGTTCAGTGCGTTCATCGGGGGTCATTCTTCGAGCTTCACCGCCGTGCTGATGCTGCAGTTTAGCATATCTGAAAAACACAATAATCACAACCAATCAGAACTCATTGATTCTCACCAGAGTTTCTCACTCACACACACTGAGCTCTGATTGGTTTACACAGATATGTGGCCTCATTCATTAAACATGAGCCGAACGGATTTCTAGGTCCAAATTTGAGTTGTGTACAGAACGTACACAACTCCTGAACATGCATAAACTGTATGTAAAGTGCACATGCACCCTATTTACTGATCCATAAACATCATCTGCTGATAAATCAGGTTTACACGGCGAATGTGAATCTGGCAGGAAGTGTTTTTCATTTTACTCACAAATTTGCTCATATATTTATGAGCATTATAAATTAGCATTATTTATGATAAAAGTAGGGATGCAGTGATATAAAACTCTTGGCTGATACAATACCAATTTTAACAAAAAACACCAATATTTTGCACAACTTATTTTGTCATCAGATCACTGTTTTGCCTAGAAATTATACATTAAAAAATCTACAGAGGCACAAAAGCTGTTTTATGGTTCTAACAATGCATCATTTCCACTGAACATGGATTTGATCTGTTGAACACATGACAGGCAGAATTTTAAAGAGAGCCACAATGAAAGATGAATAGAAGATAAAAAAGAGAAATGGATCAAAAATAAAAAGATACAAAAATAACATGACGATTGATTTTGCACTTCGAAATCATTTTTGTGCTACTACTTTTGCAGCTATGAACAACAGAACTCATATTTGACATATTATGATAGAACATTGCAAACTCTTATTGTGCATATTCAAAATGCTTTACATTTTTTTATTTTTATTTTGGTAGGTATTTCTTGATATGACACCCACAGAAAAAAGTTATTATAAACGTTAAACCACGTAACAAATCTATGTATATAATTATAGATAAACGCTCTGCTTTTCATATCGCCGTTTTTATGCGTATGTTTGTATTCCGATAGCTTTAATCCTTCTCGCTTATCAATAGAGTTTGAGTTATGACCTGAAAGATCAAATGAGGAACCCCCAAGATATCACTATCTTAAATAAAGTAAAAACACTAAAATGATGCATTTCTTTGGGGATTTTATGATATTTTGGACCTCATTTGGCTCTAAATTACTAAATTACACCATTCATTTTTATATAAAATAAGCATATTTTATATTATCTTCAATAAAAACCTTCATTTCAGTAAACTGAAAGTGTGTCAAAACATCAAAATATATATAAATAACATGAAAATAACATGACATGAAATACATGTATGTCCAGTAGATGGCGTCAGTGCTCCAAGCGTTGGCTGATCTCTATATGCCGATGTTGAAACAAACTTCATTTCTAGATATTATCATGTTATGCATTGGATATATATTTAGACATTTTAAAAAAACAACAATTATTTGTCAAATTGTAGAAATCTTTTTTTCTCCCTTTTCCTCCCCAATGTGGAATGCCCAATTCCCAATGTGCTCTAAGTCCTCGTGGTGGCGTAGTGACTCGCCTCAATCCGGGTGGTGGAGGATGAATCTCAGTTGTCTCCGCGTCTGAGACCGTCAATCCGCGCATTTTATCACGTGGCTTGTTGAGCGTGTTACCACGGAGACGTAGCGCGTGTGGAGGCTTCACGCTATTCTCCGCGGCATCCACACACAACTCACCACGCACCCCACCGAGAGCGAGAACCACATTATAGCGACCACGAGGAGGTTACCCCATGTGACTCTACCCTCCCTAGCAACCGGGCCAATTTGGTTGCTTAGGAGACCTGGCTGGAGTCGCGACTCCAGGTGTGATAGTCAGCGTCAATACTCGCTGAGATACCCAGACCCCATATTGTAGCATTTTTAAACCACTTGTGTTGAAGTGTCAGATTTTGTAATAATGCGATCAAACCTGACCATGCTGCCACAGTCAAATCTGATTGTGCTACAAAGAAAAGACAGAGTATTTATTTTGTTACCTGTCATTTTGTCAAACATCAAACCTCTTTTTTATGCAATTCGTGCATAAACTTTGTCACACAGAGGTCAGACTCAGACTTCGACCTGTGTGGTATGTGTGGACAAGTTTGTCTACACTTGTGAGGGCCAAATGTCCTCATCAGTAAAAAAAAAAAAAGGTCTTAAATGAGTCAGATGTTGTTGATCTTCAAATCTAGTGATGTGCACATTGTTTGTGTGATGGTTAGGTTTAGGGAAATTGAAAAGTTTTTGCAATAAATTCTCCCCCCTTCATTTATGTGTGATTGTGTTCTGCATTGTGTCTGATTTTATTGATTTTTATTTGACAAATGTATAAAACTGATGTGTGTGTGTGTGTGTTAAAGAGGCACCTGTTGAGCAGGAGGTCGAGCACTTGTTTGGTTGTAGCAAACGTTCTGTACGTGCAGAGGAAGATGGTGACGTATGTGGAGTCATTTCCTCTGAAGGCGGTCACCATGTACTCCACCAGACGCTCCAGTGTTCCCGCTTTAATGGTCCGCAGTTTACACGTGTCATACAGACTGACGGATGCGTCTGAGTCCACACCCAACCAGCGCTGACCTTTACCGCCCGTCTGATACATCTGGACCTTCCTCAGAGAGATACTGAACACGACTCCATCCTCCACCTCCTCACCGATCTCCTGACTCGCATTCTGCACACAGACACACACACACACTTTCTTGTTTTACTCAGCAGGGAACTATATTTTTATTTATTAATACTCTCATTTTACTTCTATTCTACTTGTTTATTTGACTGGCAAAACAAATGTGCAGTTTTTGTCCTGCCAGTACTGAACTGAATTTCACAGACAGGGTTCATGAGCTCTTCAGGGTCACTGAGATTACAATTGATTCATATTTACTTTCTCTCCTAACCCTATCTCTAAGTGCTGAGGTAAATGAACTACACTGGTCAAAGATCTTCATTCACTCTCTCTGTAACACACACACACACACACACACACTCGCATGCACACACTCGCGTGCACACACACAAACACACGCTCGCGCACACACTCATGCGCAGACACTCACACACACACACACACACTTGCATGCACACACTCGCGTGCACACACACAAACACACGCTCGCGCACACACTCATGCGCAGACACTCACACACACTCTCACACACACACACACACACACACACACACACACACACACACACTAGAGTCTCAGGCGTGTCCTGGGGCATCTCTAGGATTTGAAAACATCAGGGGCAGAGGGTATCCATGTATCCATATACTCCATAGTATTTATATGATAGATATCAGAAGTATGTCACTCTGTGATTTTCATATTGTCTGAACATCTGGAATCTTTTTAATGAAACTTAATTTAATTAACACCTAATTAGGACTAGTTACTTATTATAGGACTAGTTATAATAGTCTTGACTGTACCCATGACTCCATGACCACAGTAGACCACTTTACTTTACTTTACACTTTACTAAAACTGTCAATCATTTGTCCGTAAGTCTTGGTCTTTAAAGTCTGTTATTGCCCATCTATTTACAGTGCAATGCCACATAAGTAAGACCATGAATGTCTTCTCATTACTGTGGTTAGGTCAATGTAGCTAGTCTTTCTTAAAAGAAAAAAAAAATACAAATAACAAAGTATAGTATTTGTTATGAAAAAATAGTAGACTTTTAATTTAAAAACATTAACTACAGCTGCCACAGTTGTAATAAAACTGAAGTCTAATAGATTCCTCCTGATAGATTATTTAATATAAAACTATATAATTTATACATTTTATATCAAAATACAACCGTTACTGTTACTGCAGTAAAATCGTTATACATTTTAGTAAGGGTGATGAAAAACTTGACCTCTCTTTTCCTCCTCAGTACCGTCAGGACTGTCTAGCTGTTCAAGAGATCACACTTCCTCCACAGCGCTTAACACTAGAAAATTCTCAGTAGAAATCAAAGAGGTTGCATCAATTTTGTCATTTGCGCTGTGATATCAAGGGAAGTCTGGTTTCCCTTGCGTAAGTAATCCGCTCTGTGTTATCCTACAGTGTATCTCAGGTTGCAGGGCACATGGTCCAGGAATACAGTAGAACTAAAGGCCTGAGAATACTTTGGCTGTCCCGTTGCGGATCGCTCCGCACACAGTCTACATGATGCAAATTTCGTCATCAACACAGTTCGTGCAGACCCTCTGTGCACGGCCCAGATTTTCTCGACAGGCGGACACGGTGCCCCTCTGTGCGGATCGTCTGTGCATGTACCTGCCACTCAAAAGATCAAAGTCTCCTCCCAATATTATATCATGAGGGGTGCCAGCGGCTTGCAGCATCCCTTCAAGATCTATAAAAAAGCCCTGATCATCAGCGTTAGGTGCGTAAATATTAGCCAAAATCAACTTTTGCCCTTGAATTTCAGCTAAAACAATAATGACTCTTCCTAATTTATCTTTATTTTGTTTGAGACATTTGAATTGTAGATGTTTACTTATCAATGTAATGACTCCCCTGCTCTTACTTGAGCTAGCACTAAAGAAAACATGTCCACCCCATATCTTCCCAAATTTTTCAGCTTCCTGCAGAGAAAGATGCATTTCTTGAAGAAAAACTATATCATATTTCTTACGCTTAAGAAAAGAAATAACCTTCCTTCTTTTTATGGGGTGCACCAACCCATTCACATTCCACGTGGAGAGAGACAATCCACTCATATTAACATTTGACATTTTGACATATTAGAAAAAATAGATTGTGTGTCAAAAACAAGTTTATAAAACCACATTCCAACATTAGTGCAACAATCAGTACCCGAACATCCCCCAGAACCAAACAAACAGAAAAAAGAAACGATAGCGCCAAGTGGCGTCCATCCCTCCAAACTCAATCAGTCCATATATGCTTACGAGAGCCCCCGCGACAACTTTGCTGTCTGATTGCTCAAGTCCGGTGTTTCTATACAAATTTTGTGAGACAGAATTACACAGCAAAAGTTAATCTATAAAACAAACTCCAGCCAATAGGTGGAATAAACACAAAGAACGTGTAGATTCATCCACATAACTGTCCAGAAGGTGTGTTCCTCCCCAAAACAAACTCCACCTGCAAGCGGAACCAGTACACACACACACACACAAGGCACATTTTCCTCGGACAGTCAAACGAATGTTCAGTAAGCCAGCCCATTCGACTGCTACATGAGTGCAACAAATGACCCAATCATTCCAATGACCTGCAATAAATACTCCACAAAACAAACTCCAGCCAATAGGAGGCATAAGCACAAAAAACGTGAAGATTCATCCACAACACTGTCCCGAAGGAGTGTTACTCCACAAAACAAACTCCAGCCGCTAGGAGGAACCAGCACAAAATGAAACAAAAAAGGCGCTCAGCTTCCTCGGACAATCAAGTGGATGTTCAGTGAGTCGTCCACTCAGCTGCAATGTGAGTACTACAAAATAACTCACTCCACTGACTTTATGAATGACATCGCTTACTGTGGGCATTTAAATACTTTACGGTCATCCTTAGCATCTATTCTCAATTTAGCCGGAAATATCAGTGCAAAAGCGACCTTCTGTTGATGTAAGAGTTTCTTGCATTCCTTGAATCGATCACGTTTCTCTCTTGTCCGAATTCATAAAGTCTGGGAACAAGAAAATGTAGTGGTTCTTCCAAGAAAGCCTTCCTTTACTCCTCACCTCGCGTAACACAAGATCTTTATCGGATGATCTCAGAAATTTGGCCAGAATTGATCGGGGCCTGTCTCCCTCAGCGGATCGCCGAACCGGGACTCTGTGAGCTCGCTCGATTTCCAGCTTATGAACTGTAATGTCGAGCAGACTCGGAAAGAGCCTGTCTAGGAATTCCACCATATTCTGACCCTCTGCTCTCTCAGGAATACTAACAATTCAGACGTTATTCTGCCAGTTACGGTTCTCTAAATCTTCCCGTTTTTCCCAGATGCGCTCCAAATCTACTTTGGTCGCTAGCAGATTAGCAACTAATTCTCTCTCCGATGACTCCGGATAATCAATCTGTTTCTCGACATCCCCCACTCTTGTAACCACATCAGTGAATTTTGTCTCCATGGCAGTAATCGATCGACCTATTACAGCAAGATCCTCCAAGTCAGCAACGATCTTCATCAGCATTGCCGACATATTCATCAATTATTGCCGAATTTCCTTCACTTCACTGGCCAAATCGACTCCTGGGCTTGCGGACCGCTCTGGGGCATCAGCTTGAGCACGTAAGTATCTTTTAATGTCTCCAGAGTCCGAGGATTTTGAATTCTTTGACATATTGTCCTCATAGAACAGTTATGAAACAGAGTGTATCGAATCTCACCGGTTTATGACACAAAAAGTATTAAAACTAGCAAAGTGTGCAGAGCTCGCTGTTCACATGACCGAACCTCGCATGGCACCATGCGACTCCTAGAAGAGTATACTTTGAAAAGCAACGAGGTAGAATGGGTGAGAGCCGATCCGGAACACACAAAAACGAAGTATACCCGGGATGGGCTTTAAGCAGAGCAGATCACTTCTTGTGCGCCAGTGGTTCTGTGATGGCTCACTCCATACTCATGCGAAAACCAGACTAAGATGAGAAGCATTTTTAGAGCACATAAAGCGCTGAACGTGAGATGAATATTATTTCATCCACTCAACACCTGTGCATCTGATCTCAAAGAGTGGCTGTAGCCTGGTTCTGTACAATAATCATATGGGGCTACTGTTTGAATGTTTTGCCCTAGCGCCGCCTCTGCGCATGTCACTTAATGCACAGTTTATCTAATTTTACATCATAAATATTTTACATAACTCAGAATCAGAGCTACTGAGCAAACAATAACAGATTTTGTCATTTGAATATGCAGAAGTGTTACTGAGATTTTGACAGATGAATCGGAGGGGAAGATTTTCAGCAAATAACAAATTAATTTAGGTCTCTTCCTCATATAAAATGATTGTATGACTTCAGAAGACTTGGAATATAGTGCACGAATTGTATTCTGATGATTTTATGACACTTTTTTGTCCCTTTTAAGCTTGACAGCTGGTGCTCACTGTATGTTTTCATTGGATAGAAAAGAGCTGCATGAACATCTCTCATCTTTTGTGTTCCACAGATAAAATAAAGTCAAATGGGTTTGGAACAATATGAGGGTGAGTAAATGATGAAATGTGAACTATCATTGCAATTTCAGGAGAACTGAAACTGTAAGTGACTGTAAAACAATTTGGATAAAAGCATCTGCAACATCAATATATACAGAGAGAGAGAGAGAGAGAGAGACATTTGGTGTGTTCTTTCCGGAAGTATCAGAGATTCACACAGATCAATAACTGAGACACAAAGACACACAGAGAAAGTAGTTACACAATCTCTCTCTCTCTCTCTCTCTCTCTCTCTCTCTTCTGTGTATTCAGGTAAATGTAGCAAATATAGTTGTTAAATATAAAAACATGCACAAGTTTCATTTTATATTTGGGATAGGATTAGTCTATATAAATTATAAACATCTTTATATAAAAACAATGAAAGTCTATGATATGTCCTCATTTGTATAAACTTGTCTGATTGAACTCTATCCTGTCCTGACATCAACATTTGTTTAAAATGTGTGTGTTGTCAGAGTCTAAAAGTGTAAAACAAGCTGTTCCTCATGATTCCATCATCATAAATCTCTGTGACACTAACGGCACCAAACAGAATCATAAAAAGAATCACTGTATTTAAACAGATTTCCTGAACACACCCTCCATCTGCCATAGGTCCAACAAACACATAGCCCCGCCCCAAACTCACACCATTGGTTGATTCTGTGTTGTCACAGTGTTTACACTCTTCAAGAAGTCAAACTAACATTAGATTATTGATAGTGACTCTCAACATTAAACTCACATACCAGAAAGTATTTTAACTTTAAAAATGACACACTTCACCTTTAAGGCTGCAAAGCACTTTGATATTTAGTGGTGAACACACAGAGTTCTCTCTCTGTTATAATGCAGGACTGTAGATGAACAGAAACACACTGACTTTAATGATCCTCTATTATGAATCTGTAACATAAAAACAACGTTTGAGCAGCCGAGACTTTCACACTGTGAGTGTGTGTGTGTGTGTGTGTGTGTGTGTGTGTGTGTGTGTGTGTGTGAGTATGTCAGAATCAGAATGAGATTTATTGCCAAGTATGCTTACACATACAAGGAATTTGTCTTGGTGACAGAAGCTTCCAGTGTACAACAATACAAAAACAGCAACAAGACATAGATAATAATAAAAAATAAAAAACTAATTATACACATACATACAGACACACACATACATATATACACACATACACATACACATGGGTAGTGCAAATTTAATACAATCTGTTATGTACAGTGCAAATGTTTTTTTTTTTTTTTTTTTTTTTAGAGGAATGTAATGGCAGAAGAGGTTGGATGTGTTTGATAAATATAAGAAAGACTAAACTGTGTATTGCACATTAATTATTGCTCAATGGGGCAGTTTTAACTGTTCATGAGATGGATAGCCTGAGGGAAAAAACTGTTCCTGTGCCTGACGGTTCTGGTGCTCAGAGCTCTGAAGCGTCGGCCAGAAGGCAACAGTTCAAAAAGCTAGTGGGCAGGTTGAGTGGGGTCCAGAGTGATTTTTCCAGCCTTTTTCCTCACTCTGGAAGTGTAGAGTTCTTGAAGGAGGGGCAGGGGGGAACCAATAATCCTCTCAGCAGTCCGAACTGTCCTTTGTAGTCTTCTGATGTCTGATTTCGTAGCTGAACCAAACCAGACAGTTACTGAAGTGCAGAGGACAGACTCAATGACTGCTGAGTAGAACTGTATCAGCAGCACCTGTGGCAGATTGAACTTCCTCAGCTGGCGAAGGAAGTACAACCTCTGCTGGGCCTTTTTCACAATGGAGTCAATGTGTGTCTCCCACTTCAGGTCCTGTGAGATGGTAGTGCCCAGGAACCTGAATGACTCCACTGCTGCCACAGTGCTGTTTAGAATGGTGAGGGGGGTCAGTGTTGGGGGGTTCCTCCTAAAGTCCACAATGATCTCCACCGTTTTGAGCATGTTCAGCTCCAGGTTGTTTTGACTGCACCAGACAGCCAGCTGTTCAACCTCCCTTCTGTATGCAGACTCATCGTCATCTCTGGATGAGGCCGATGACAGTGGCGTCATCTGCAAACTTCAGGAGCTTGACAGAGGGGTCCTTGGCGATGCAGTCATTGGTGTAGAGGGAGAAGAGTAGTGGGGAGAGCACACATCCCTGGGGGGCACCAGTGCTGATTGTACAGGTGCTGGAAGTGAGTTTCCTCTGTCTCACAAGCTGCTGCCTGTCCATCAGAAAGCTGGTGATCCACTGACAGATAGACATGGGAACAGAGAGTTGGTGTAGTTTATTCTGAAGTATAGCTGGGATGATGGTGTTGAAAGCTGAACTGAAGTCCACAAAAAGGATCCTTGCATATGTCCCTGGTCTGTCCAGATGTTGCAGGATATGATGCAATCCCATGTTGACTGCATCATCCACAGACCTGTTTGCAAAGGGGATCTAGAAAGGGTCCAGTGATGTTCCTCAGGTGGGCCAACCCCAGTCTCTCAAATGATTTCATGACCACAGACGTCAGGGCGACAGGTCTGTAGTCATTAAGTCCTGTGATTTTTGGTTTCTTTGGGACAGGAATAATGATTGAGCATTTGAAGCAGCATGGGACTTCACACTGCTCCAGTGATCTATTGAAGATCTGTGTGAAGATGGAGGCCAACTGGTTAGCACAGGATCTAAGACATGCAGGTGAAACGCCATCTGGGCCCTGTGCTTTCCTCGTGTTTTGTTTCCGAAAGATGCGGCTCACATAATCTTCACAGATCTTAAGTGCAGGTTGAGTAGCAGGAGGTGGGAGGAGGGGGGTTGCAGGAGGTGTTCCTGTTTGTGTGAAGTGAAGGTCAGAGTGGGTGTGGGGTGTGAGATTGGGCCTTTCAAATCTACAGTAGAACACATTCAGGTCGTCAGCCACTTGTTGGTTCCCTACAGGGTTGGGGGCAGGAGTCCTGTAATTTGTGAGTTTTTTCATGCCACTCCACACTGATGCAGGGTCGTTAGCTGAAAACTTGTTTTTCAGCTTCTCAGAGTATCTCCTTTTAGTAACTCTGATTTCCTTATTCAGTGTGTTCCTGGCCTGACTGTACAAGACTTTATCCCCACTTCTGTAAGCATCCTCTTTGGCCTGACGAAGCTGCCTGAGTTCTGCTGTAAACCATGGTTTGTCATTGTTGAATGTTAAATAAGTCCTAGTAGGAATGCACATATCCTCACAGAAACTGATATATGATGTAACAGTATCTGTGAGCTCGTCCAGTTCTGTGGCTGCAGCCTCAAAAACACTCCAATCAGTCCAGTTAAATCGGCTTGTAGTTCCAGCTCTGCTTCATTGGTTCATCTCTTTACAGTCCTTAATACAGGCTTAGCAGATTTTAATTTCTGTCTGTAGGTTGAAAGAAGATGAACCAGACAGACCCAAAGCTGCTCTTGGGACAGAGCGATATGCATCCTTTATTGTTGTGTAGCAATGATCCAGTATGTTCCTGTCTCTGGTGGGGCATGTAATGTGCTGTTTATATTTGGGCAGTTCACGTGTGAGGTTTGCTTTGTTAAAATCCCCAAGAATAATAATAACTGAGTCCGGGTATTGTTGTTCTGTGTCTGTGATTTGATCAGCCAGCTGTTGCAGCGCTGTGTTCAAACACGCGTTTGGCACGATATACACACTCACCAGAATAAATGAGGAAAACTCCCGTGGCGAGAAGAAAGGCTTACAGTTAATAAAGAGCACTTCCAAATTAGGACAGCACATCTTCTTTAACGTTGTTGTATCTGTACACCAACCTTCATTGATGTAAAAGCATGTTCCACCGCCTCTCGTTTTCCCCGTTAACTCCGCGATGTGATCCGCTCTGAACAGCTGGAAGCCCGGCAGATGTAACGCGCTGTCCGGAATGGCTTCACTCAGCCAGGTTTCTGTGAAGCACAAGGCAGCAGAGGTTGAAAAGTCCTTGTTTGTGCGGGTGAGGAGATGTAGTTCGTCCGTTTTGTTAGGAAGAGAGCGGAGATTCACTAAGTGAATACTCGGCAACGCTGTTTGAAATCCGTGCTGACGAAGTTTGACCAGCGCACCGGCTCGTCTCCCTCGCCTGAGTCTCTTGAACAGCAGAGCTGCGCCTCCAACTAAAATGTCTATCAAATCGTCTGAATATTCGAAAACCGGGAAATGATTGTCTGGTTCATGCTGTCGAATGTTCAGCAGTTCGTCTCTGGTAAAACTGACTGGAAAAAGATTACTAAACACAGGACAAACAAACAAAAACAACAAAAGAACTGAGGAGCTCCACACTGAGGCAGCCATCCGCGGCGCGTCTGTGTGTGTGTATGTGTGTGTTTGTGTGTGGTGTATATCTCTGTGTATATGTGTGTGTGTATGTGTGTGCGTATCTGTTTGTGTCTGTGTGTGTGTATCTCTGTGTGTGTGTATGTCTGTGTGTGTTTGTGTTTGTGTATCTCTGTGTATATGTGTGTGTGTGTGTGTGTGTGTGTGTGTGTGTCTGTTTGTCTGTGTGTGCGTATCTGTGTGTGTCTGTGTGTTTGTGTATCTCTGTGTGTGTGTTTGTCTGTGTGTGTATGTGTGTGCGTATCTGTTTGTGTCTGTGTGTGTGTGTGTCTGTGTGTGTTTGTGTTTGTGTATCTCTGTGTATATGTGTGTGTGTGTGAGTGTGTGTGTCTGTTTGTCTGTGTGTGCGTATCTGTTTGTGTCTGTGTGTGTGTGTGTGTGTGTGTGTAACCATCACCTGTTGACCTGAATAATCACAAGATAAACCCATTCATATCTCTGACCTGTTTAAATCTGATCTAGAAATGTTTCTTCAGGCAAAAGGATTCAGTTTCTTCTTCAGAAACTCCAGAAACTGTTTGAAAACATAGTGAGCTGCCTACAGCAATTCAAGGCATCACAGGTGCGCTCACTACATGAAGTATAGGCAGTTTAAAAGGCAACAGTCTTAAGAGACATCGTTTGAAGAAATTTGGCAATCCCAGAACCAGAACGCTTTCAACAAACTCAAGAAAACAAACACACACACACACACACACCTACACACACACAGACACAAACAGATGCGCACACACCTACACACAGACACACACACACACACAGACACACACACACACACATAGACACACACACACACGCAGACACACACAGACACACACAGACACACACACACACGCAGACACACACAGACACACACAGACACACACAGACACACACACACACGCAGACACACACAGACACACACAGACACACACACAGTAAAAATAAGTATTATTAAAAGTATTATTTTTTGGGATTTGTAGTTTACTTAAGTGGAATTTAAAAGTAATACATGTACTTTTACTTAATTACATTTCCAAAGGAAAAAATAGTACTTTTGACTATTAATTTTATTTAAACTTGACAAATACAAATACATTTTTGCAGATGATTTTCTTTCATCATACTGGACTGAAGCGCCTTTTATCTGCATCCAACAAACGACAGATTTAAAAACGGCAGAATGTCACATGATTTGAACGTCTGATACGTTGAAATATTTGTGCTACTAGACCGTAAGTGACCACCCAACTAAATGTGATGTATTCATTCAAAACTATGAGCACGAAGTCAGAAATATTGACGGTTTTTGTCCTAAACTTTATTCTTAACATCTGCAACTTCTACAGATTGGACATTTATGAAGTCAAAAATGATCATACCCGATGCAAATATATATAAACAAAATGCTTTTCATGTTATTTATTTCTATACTTGCCTTCATATTTCATTCATATCTTTTACTTCCTAATTACTGAATTATTATTGTTGTTGTTGTTGTTGTTAGGCAACTATTAATTATAATAATAACTATAAAACCAGCAATGATAATGATGATAATAATGATAATAAAATGATGTAATTTGAGTAAATATAAATTGAGTTTTATTCATCCATCTGCTCAATAGCAAGGGTTGATAGGAGCTGGATGCTCTGACATCACAATTCGTGAGTGCGTCACCCGGGCAATGAACATTGGGTGACTGTGGCAATTTTTTTGCAAAATAAAATTATCTGGTTCATTACGCGTCTCAGGGCAGTTCCAAAGTGAAATGTCCATTGCGTGGCGCTAAAAGTGAGTGAAATGTTCTCCTGAACAGATGAGGTTTTTAATGTTATTATTCTATCAAGATTTAAATCAACAAAACCGACCTCTCAACCCTAAACCTAAACCAAACCGATAGTGTCAAAAAAGCAAATGTGAGATGAAAAACACAATTTCTGAAGCAACCACGTCATTTTATGGTGCTTCAATGACACTTTGGCTCATGTGTGGACTCGCGTGCTCTTCAGGACTCATATCACGCTCCTTTACATCACAAGTGCAACGCTCTATCAGTCGAGCAATCGCGCAGTTTAATCACACTATAACAAGCTTGTAAATGTAGTTGATTATGTAACAGTAAAAGTGTTTATATGTCATAAGATAACAGAGTGAAAAGTGTTTATGAACTGATAATCTGCCGTTTAACTCGTGATTTGTGTGAAACGGGATTAAAGTCGTTGTTGTAGCGCCTCTAATGTTCATTTCACCAGGAAATTGTTGTTACATACAACAGGCCACATCAAAATAATTTAATGTAGTTATTGTAACATGATTCATTGACCAGGTTGTGAATGTCACTGGGGGAGAAATATGACAGTCATTGAGAGGCGACTTAACAATCGAATTTAACATCATCATCATCATCTCTCTCACAATCTCCTCTCTCGATTTCATTCTAGCTAGAAAAAAAGGTACTTTTTAATTTTTAATCTGTTTTTTACTTTCACTCAAGTATGTTTTTGTCTAGATACTTTTAATTGAGTACTATTTTCACTCAGTACCCATACTTTCGCTTAAGTGTAATTTATGAGTACTTTTTACACCCCTGGACATCAACACACACTTCCTCAGATTCCCTGCAGATCTTCCGGAGGAAACACTCTCTGTGACAGCTGCTGATTTAATTAGAATTCTCCATAACGATTCTCATTACTGTAATTGTCCTTTTATACTGTATTATACAAAACAAAATACTGTAATTATACATTGATTTAAACCAGCATAACTACAACAAACCTGCCATGATAATATAAATATTTTATAGTTTAAATAACGCATCATCATGATTATTTTTAAAGTTGAGATATTGAGGTGTTTGGTGAGATTTCCTCTTTAACTGTTAATTGTGAGATTAAGGACACACACACACTCACAGCTGCTCTGACTGCAGGCCGGACACTGATCATGTGACCATGGTAACCGGAGACTGACGGGACAGAAACAGGAAAAACGCACACACACAAACCCTCATGAGTGGATCATATTCAGTGTGTGTGTGTGTAAACTCCCTCAGGAACCCTCTCTGACACAGGACACCCCTGACCCCTGACCCCTCTCTCTAGAGTTCAGATCACTGATGGACACAAATATGAACATTATTCCAGTATATGGACACTGTAAATGACAGTGTGAGACTGCAGTTCAGTTCACACACACACACACACACACACACACACTCTCACACACACATACACACACACGCACACACGCGCGCGCACACACACACACACACACAGATCTGGAGTATCCTGTACTAATCACCTCATCTTCAGCTGCATGTACAGCAGTAACTGTGGTAATACTGTGATAATACTGTGATAATACTGTGGTAATACTGTGGTAATACTGTGGTAATACTGTGATAATACTGTGGTAATACTGTGGTAATACTGTGATAATACTGTGATAATACTGTGATAATACTGTGGTAATACTGTGATAATACTGTGATAATACTGTGATAATACTGTGGTAATACTGTGATAATACTGTGGTAATACTGTGGTAATACTGTGATAATACTGTGGTAATACTGTGGTAATACTGTGGTAATACTGTGATAATACTGTGGTAATACTGTGGTAATACTGTGATAATACTGTGATAATACTGTGATAATACTGTGGTAATACTGTGATAATACTGTGATAATACTGTGATAATACTGTGGTAATACTGTGATAATACTGTGGTAATACTGTGGTAATACTGTGGTAATACTGTGATAATACTGTGGTAATACTGTGATAATACTGTGGTAATACTGTGATAATACTGTGGTAATACTGTGATAATACTGTGGTAATACTGTGGTAATACTGTGGTAATACTGTGGTAATACTGTGGTACAATGTTGGCATCAGATGGTGAGACCGTAGTAATTTCATATATACCATAGCAAGGTCAGAAATGAAGGGGGGCTTGGGGCAAAAATGCCACCAAAAATTATAAAAATGCCCCCAAAATTCAAAATGTGGGCGCGAAACACCCCTTCGCAATTCATTTTTCTGTTTTTTTGTATCATCTGATATATATATTCATTATACATGTTATGGGATAAAATATGAGTTGATAAATGAAGTTATAAATTCTCAATCTAATGAATTGCACTGATTCTTGAGATAAGGGACAAAACATGTCCATCATAAAAAAAGTTCTCCATGTTAAAAATTATTAAAAAAAATCATAATAATAAACATACTGGAAAAGTTCAATCTAAAGGGAATGTGTATACTCAGGGCATTTATTACTTATATTTTTAAAAGATTTCATTAGAATTGTTTAAAATGCATGCTCTATGTAAATAACCTGTCCTCAGCAAGAGGTGCCAACGTTAAACTGCCAAACAAAGAGTTTAAAAAGGCAACAAATTCATAAAAATAAATATTAAATAAAAAGGTATAGATCTGTAAGATAACAAACAATACATAAACTTTCAATTATATTTTCCATTAATAACTGTCAAAGTCCTCACTTTGCGTCGACTCTGTCAGAGTTTTTAATAATTCTGAATAAATCAGACAATGTCGTGGTCAGCTATAACTCTGAGGACCCCTTTACCACTTCCTGTTCATGCTGGATGTAACAGTAGGACACGTGGTCTGGTAAGTTTTATATTTTTATATATTTCAAGTGTCTGCGGTCACAGCTTCAACATGTCAACTCCATCATTCCCATTATGATCATTTCTGTTACAATTGTGGAATAATTTGTTTATTTTAGTTTAGATTATAGACGCATCTTCAACTGAAGAAAAACTAAACAGCTCCAGAGAACAACACATGCTCCTGTACAGAATACTTTACTGAACACTATTATTAGATAATTAAACACTGGATTGGGTCAAATGAAAATAGCATGCTTTCAGCGTGTCTCACGGAGTTCACACAAATCAGTGTAAAAATTGCCGTTAACGGTAAAAAAATGTAAAAATGGCCGTTAACCGTTAACGGTAAAAGAGTGTAAAAATGACCGTTAACGGTAAAAGACTATAAAAATGACCGTTAATGGTAAAAGAGTGTAAAAATGACCGTTAACGGTAAAAGAGTGTAAAAATTGCCGTTTATGGTAAAAGACTGTAAAAATGACCGTTAACGGTAAAAGAGTGTAAAAATGGCCGTTAACCATTAACGGTAAAAGACTGTAAAAATGACCGTTAATGGTAAAAGAGTGTAAAAATGACCGTTAACGGTAAAAGAGTGTAAAAATTGCCGTTAATGGTAAAAGACTGTAAAAATGGCCGTTAACGGTAAAAGACTGTAAAAATGGCCGTTAACCGTTAACGGTAAAAGAGTGTAAAAATGACCGTTAATGGTAAAAGACTGTAAAAATGGCCGTTAACGGTAAAAGAGTGTAAAAATGACCGTTAACGGTAAAAGAGTGTAAAAATTGCCGTTAATGGTAAAAGACTGTAAAAATGGCCATTAACGGTAAAAGAGTGTAAAAATGGCCGTTAACCGTTAACGGTAAAAGACTGTAAAAATGACCGTTAATGGTAAAAGAGTGTAAAAATGACCGTTAACGGTAAAAGTGTAAAAATGCTTCAGTAAAAAAACTGTTTAACGAGTTGTTACATTAACATATATGGTAAAAAATTATTAAATACTTAAAAAGAAAACACATGTAATTTTCAATAAAATATTGTAAAAATTTAGTTTTTTTTGTACCGCATAATTAACGGTAAAAATTAATAACGTTTAACAAGAGAATACATGAAATTTTACAGAAAACATTTGTAAAAAACAATAATAGGGTGTTTCTAAAAGTCCCTGCGTGACCCTTCACATTTCATATGCGTTTCTCTTTATTTGTAATATTATGTACATTAGTTGTGTCACGTGTGTTACTCTGATGGTGTTTTGTGTTTGTAATTATTGTTCCTGGAAGAGTGTTGATGAACTTTAAGTCATCATGTGACCTGTTGTACAGTCATTCAAATACATTATAAAGTGAAAAGCAGACTTTATAGTTGCAGGTTATATCATTAAACAGTACAGAACCATAAAATATACAGGCATCACAATTACATCCCGTAAAGCTGAAACATGGGCAGCATATTTTACCGTAAATATAATGGGATTGTACAGTGTAGTTTTGTTTGTGCTGTTGATACACAATCTAATAAACAATAACACAAATACACAAACACACAAATCTATCATCACATCTGTCACACCACAGTAAAACAATTATATTCGGTATATACGGTAATCATACCGGAACAGCACGATTACCGTCTGATCATCACCGAGAACCGCACAGACCATATGATTCTGAATCATTCATTCACGATTTATTTGTATTTTTCAGACGAAAAGAAACAAAGAATTTATGAGTTACCTGTGACTCCAGCATCATCTTCATCATCAGCTCTTCATCATCATCATCATCATGTGTGTCGGCAGGGCAGATTTCATCCCCCTCATTCACGAGCCAAACTCTGCCATCATCATCATCATCATCATTCCAGAACCGAATCAGAACCAGAGATGCTCGTGTCTTTGATTCTGATGAAACCGATCAGATCAATATGTGAAAGAACCGCGCACAATAATAATAATAATAATAATTATGCACGCGTTTATCATCTAAATAAACAATAATAACAGCAAACAGATCATTCAGATCAATAAATGCATCAATAAAATCTGAAAACAGATCCAAAATGGAGTCGATGCTTAAGATCACCACATTAATGACTTCAGATTATTACAGATGTTTATATTCAGATTATTATTACAGATGTTTATATTCAGCTGCAGAATCTCGGCGTTTCATTCACGCGCATCAGATTCGGATCAGAATCGCGACTCGTGTGTCCATTTAAATCCACAGCCGAGAGGAAACCCCCCCCCGCAGAATCAGGCCCGAATTCCGCAGAACCCGTTCAGATCAGCAGCCGAACCCGCAGCAGAACCGACGCGGATCCGGTCACTCCATCTAAACCAACATGACGGTTTATTCCGCTATGAATCTCGTGTTATCTCGTGCCCTTGACACACATACATAGCACTCTCATGTTCTGATGTGGGTTTGTGGGTCTGCGGCGTGAACGCGCACTGGACTCGGGGCCGCGCACGGGAGCGGAGGGCGTGTGCTCGACACTGTGATGAAGAAGACACTATTAATATACTGAAGGACACACTTCTTAAATACAAATATCGCATATAGTTTCTAATGTTACAGCAGGTGTTTTTACCTGCATTCATATGAATCGTCATCACGTGACCGCTGATTTCTGCATCACTTCTGCAGGAGTTTCCATGGAAACAGAAAGATGCGCGGAAACATGTCATATCTCACCCCAAAATATACAGACATTATTTGCATGACAACTAATCACATGAATACAAAATAATACAAAACTTGATTACAGTAATGAGAATCTAACCAAAATAACCATTGAGAATGAAAACAATAAAACTGCACGTGAATGAGATTTGTTAGTGGGAATAGGGGCAGGGATGTTTACATGTCACTTAAGTCATTCCACAACGCATTTCTTTATGCAAAACATATTTTTTCTTTTGATTTTGGAGTAAAATGTGACCTTCTTTTTAAAATAATTATGTATAATAATTGTGAAACAGTATGCAATGAATTTCCACGTATTTGTGATTACTGGATTAGCATTTTTTAAAACATTTTAATGCAGACGATCTGCAAGTGAATAATTGAAAAAAATTTTGACCCGCTTTGACTAAGAAGAACGATTCACAGATAAACCAGCTTGCGAGCAGGTTTTACAAAATGAAATATTTTAAAGCAGAGAAAAACAAAAAAATCTGAAATATAATTTGGAATTTTATTTTTTCTCCCCAATGTGGAATGCCCAGTTCCCAATGCGCTCTAAGTCCTCGTGGTGGCGTAGTGACTCGCCTCAATCCGGGTGGCGGAGGACGAATCTCAGTTGCCTCCGCGTCTGAGACCGTCAATCCGCACATCTTATCACGTGACATGTTGAGCACGTTACCACGGAGACGTAGCGCGTGTGGAGGCTTCACGCTATTCTCCGCGGCATCCACGCGCCCCACCGAGAGTGAGAACCACATTATAGTGACCACGAGGAGGTTACCCCATGTGACTCTACCCTCCCTAGCAACCGGGCCAATTTGGTTGCTTAGGAGACCTGGCTGGAGTCAATCAGCACACCCTGGATTCAAACTCACGACTCCAGGTGTGATAGTCAGCGTCAATACTCACTGAGATACCCAGACCCCCTAATTTTGCATTTTTAATCAAATGTAACTTTTGTCAGTCTAATTAAGTAATTATTAATCAAGAGATGTTAAATAACACGGTTAACATCACATTAGAAATACAGTATTCATGCAGTGTGCACTGTTATACATGTTCCACGCACATTGTGCACAGTATGTACACTGCAGTTTCACTGGAGATCATCCTCCATACTCCACCCGTTTCACCCCGACAGTTTCTGACTGTGACAGAGAGATTCATGCTTCATGTTTAAGATTCAAATGTTTATTGTGCATCTGCAAGCACTGTAAAAACATTGATATATGATGGCAAGAACTATATACTGTATGTGCTCATACAAAAACATGCAAAAGAAACAAATGTTATAAATGTACATACTGCACAAACACACAGTTACAGAGAGAAACGTGTGGCCGAACATTCCAGAGAGAGAAAAAGATTCAAAAGAAGAATATCATCCATCCTTCATTGCCCTACATCCACTGAGCCTTTAAATGTGTACGTCAAAAAAACATTTAAAACATAGATCATCATGTTAAAAACCCACTAATGTTTGTATGGAGTCATAAAGTTTGTGTTGATCAAGAATAATTCAACGTGAACACAAACAAACATTAGTGTGATGAAAGTGATCAGTAAACGACTGATAAACATCTGCACACATTCATGAAGATTTATGACATCACTCTCTGATTAATGACATCAGCCCTTCTTCACTCTGCTACAAAAACACTCGACAACAAATCTTTGAACTGCAGCGTTCTGAAGAAGAGAAACATTTCAAAAGAAAGCAGATGTTGTGCAGATCTGATTCTGTAGTGTAGAGGGAAGAATAGTTCAACTGGACACTGGAAAGATCTGCCGTCATCAGTACGCTCATGAAGATTCAAATATCATCCATCAACAATCCTTAAAACTGTAGTTACGATTTTTTGTTCATTTGTAAAAGTTACAACATAAAATAATAAAAGAAAAAGTAAACAAGAGTAAACAATCACTGATATAAATACAAATCATAAAACACATGTATTTCTGGAGTGATTCTGGAGTCCCGTCAGCATCGAGTGTGTGTGTGTGTGTAATTATTTAGTGCATCAGTAAACAGCTCAAGCCCCCCCCATCCCACACACACACACACACGTCTACCTGAGAGCCGGTTAGACGTAACACACACTCACACAAAGGCAAACGATGGCCCACCCACGGTGAGATGAGCGGCACTGCTGTTGTTCACGGGTTCATGTTTACCGTGGTTTCTCTGGGCTGGGGCGGGGCTGAGGGGCGTGGCCACTACAAGCCATCCTGCAGTTCTTTTGCTTTAGCAAGTATAGTGTGAACGTCACAGATGGGGTAATCCTGAAACAACACATCATGATATCAGTGAGCCTGTGTGTGTGTTTGTGAGTGTGTGTGTGTGAGTGAGTGAGTGTGTGTGTGTGAGAGAGAGAAAGTGTGTGTGTGTGTGAGAGAGAGATAGTGTGTGTGAGTGTGTGTGTGTGTGTGAGAGAGAGAGAGAGAGTGTGTGTGTGTGTGTGTGTGTGTGAGAGAGTATGTGTGTGAGAGAGAGTGTGTGTGTGTTTGTATGTGATTACATTTGCGTGTGCCCTGCAGTAATCTCATGTGTGCGTGTGCCCTGCAGTAATCTCACGTGTGCGTGTGCCCTGCAGTAATCTCACGTGTGCCCGTGCCCTGCAGTAATCTCACGTGTGCCCGTGCCCTGCAGTAATCTCACGTGTGCGTGTGCCCTGCAGTAATCTCACGTGTGCGTGTGCCCTGCAGTAATCTCACGTGTGCGTGTGCCCTGCAGTAATCTCACGTGTGCCCGTGCCCTGCAGTAATCTCACGTGTGCCCTGCAGTAATCTCACGTGTGCCCTGCAGTAATCTCACGTGTGCTCGTGCCCTGCAGTAATCTCACGTGTGCCCTGCAGTAATCTCACGTGCCCGTGCCCTGCAGTAATCTCACGTGCCCGTGCCCTGCAGTAATCTCACGTGTGCCCTGCAGTAATCTCACGTGTGCCCTGCAGTAATCTCATGTGTGCCCTGCAGTAATCTCACGTGTGCGTGTGCCCTGCAGTAATCTCACGTGTGCGTGTGCCCTGCAGTAATCTCACGTGTGCCCGTGCCCTGCAGTAATCTCACGTGTGCCCTGCAGTAATCTCACGTGTGCCCTGCAGTAATCTCACGTGTGCTCGTGCCCTGCAGTAATCTCACGTGTGCCCTGCAGTAATCTCACGTGCCCGTGCCCTGCAGTAATCTCACGTGCCCGTGCCCTGCAGTAATCTCACGTGCCCGTGCCCTGCAGTAATCTCACGTGTGCCCTGCAGTAATCTCATGTGTGCCCTGCAGTAATCTCATGTGTGCCCGTGCCCTGCAGTAATCTCACGTGTGCCCTGCAGTAATCTCATGTGTGCCCGTGCCCTGCAGTAATCTCATGTGTGCCCGTGCCCTGCAGTAATCTCACGTGTGCCCTGCAGTAATCTCACGTGTGCCCTGCAGTAATCTCACGTGTGCCCTGCAGTAATCTCATGTGTGCCCTGCAGTAATCTCATGTGTGCCCGTGCCCTGCAGTAATCTCACGTGTGCCCTGCAGTAATCTCATGTGTGCCCGTGCCCTGCAGTAATCTCACGTGTGCCCTGCAGTAATCTCACGTGTGCCCATGCCCTGCAGGAATCTCATGTGTGCCCTGCAGTAATCTCATGTGTGCCCGTGCCCTGCAGTAATCTCACGTGTGCCCTGCAGTAATCTCACGTGTGCCCTGCAGTAATCTCACGTGTTCCCGTGCCCTGCAGTAATCTCACGTGTGCCCTGCAGTAATCTCACGTGTGTTTGCGTGTGCCCTGCAGTAATCTCACGTGTGCCCTGCAGTAATCTCGCGTGTGCCCTGCAGTAATCTCGCGTGTGCCCTGCAGTAATCTCACGTGAGCCCTGCAGTAATCTCACGTGAGCCCGTGCCCTGCAGTAATCTCATGTGTGCGTGTTACCTTCAGTAATCTCATGTGTGCGTGTGCGTGTTACCTGCAGTAATCTTGTGTGTGTGTTACCTGCAGTAATCTCATGTGTGCGTGTGCGTGTTACCTGCAGTAATCTCATGTGTGCGTGTGCGTGTTACCTGCAGTAATCTTGTGTGTGTGTTACCTGCAGTAATCTCATGTTTATTGTAAAGTCTCCTGCCAGTAACTGATCCCGAATCAGTCTGCAAACACAGAAAAACAAAATTAGCACACATACGTTTAGGTCTGGCTGCAGGTTTGGAGCGTTTTAGATTATTTTCTCCTCATCATGAGCAGTAAGTGCTACTTTTACATCAAGTCACGTCAGGAACACCAGGTTTTTCTCATTGATGTGAACACAAAGAATAGGAATTAAATATAAAAAATTTTGAGGAGTGCCAACCCTTCTACATTCTGTGGCTATTATTAAATCTGGATTCACAGTTTTTAAAGAGTGTTTGGTCTCCAAAAAAAAAAAGGAATATTATCACACTACTTTATCTCTGTGTCTGATTTAGAAGGGGCAGAACTCTAGATCTAATGACGCGTAGATAAAGTTAACCGTTACTGATATACTTCCAGTCAAAATGTATGCTGTAAAAATTAATGACTAATCAATGCTGAGCATGGTATAAGCAGGATAATCCACAGCTAGGACTGCCTTAAACGATAAGAATGCACTTCCTGTTGGGTGGTTCTTCGCCTCCACGTCATGCATTAAAATAGTTTAACGCACAACTAGCCGTGGATTATCCCTTACTTATATATACCACAAGAATATACCGCAATTTGGATTTTGTTGTATATTATGGCAGGTATTAAGGATGAGCATTTTGGGTAATTTTGTATTTGACTACTCTAACACATAAAAAACAAGTAATCGATTACTTGAAATAATTTAAGTAATTAAATAAAGAGTATGACACATTTTTAGCCTATTACGGTTTTACCAAATGTCAGCTTTATAGCAGTTTCAACATTTCAATTTGTTTTTCTTAAGAAAAAAAATTAACACTTTCCAACAACATCTAGATTCAAAAATGACAATTTGCATTCCCACATATAAACTCACACATAAAAGTCTTCTGATGTGCTACAATCACTTTAAACAGTGCCACCCGAAGCATTGAGTTGTTACAGCAAGATTCAGGTGAGAGAAGCTCATTGACACTCACGGCAGGCAAACGCACAAAGGAAAATCAAACTGCAATATTCGAGTAGTGTTTTTAATGAGTACTCGATTAATCGAGTCACTGTGGACTCTAGAGTCCATCTATAAAGAGATCAGAACAGATCTTACGTGAGCATGGCACAGCACACAGGAATGAGGAACTCAAATCGATCCTGATCGGAAAAGAGCGAATCCCAGATCCTGATGACGTCTGGCAGGAGAAACTCTTGAGAGAGCAACAGCGTCAACCAGCGAAACGTGAAATACTGTGGCTTAATATTCTGCTCTTGCTGAGAGACAGACAGGAGAGAGACAGACAGACATTTAGTACAGTGACTCTCATAATGATAGGATGACTCTGCGGTGGTTTGATGTGTTCACCAGTTTCATGTAGAGTTCAGTGTCTTTCTCCTTGAGTTTAGAGAACACGCTCTCCATCTTAAACGTGATGCCGCACTGCGAGTCGTCGAGGCTCTTGATGAAATTATCTCTGTTCTCTGACATCAGGTTAGTGAAACAGAAGAACGTGTCGGCCTCCGCATGTTCTACAACACACAAACATTGAGTATTTTAGAGCCAGTTTGGGTGTGATGCCTCACTGTGTCCTGTAGAGACGTTCGAAACAGAAATATTAAATGAATGTTCAATACTAGTGAATCTCTGTGTACAGCAGCTGTTGATTCCCAAAGTAAAAATGAATCAGTCATCAGGCTGACTGACCAACAGACTCTCACTGTAAGTGAATTTCTGTCAGTGCATTTCGTGGTTTTTTTTTTCCACTAGGGATGCACTGATATATCTGATATACACCAATCAACCACAACACTAAAACCATCTGCCTAATCTTGTGTAGGTCCCCCTCGTGCCACCAAAAGAGCGCCAACCCACATCTCAGAATAACCACAATTGTACAGAGTGGTTATCCGAGTTACTGTAGACTTCATCAGTTCAAACCAGTCTGGCCATTCTCTGTTGACCTCTCTCATCAACAAGACGTTTCCATCCACAGAACTGCTGCTCACTGGATGTTTTGTGTTTTTGGCATCATTCGGAGTAAATTCTAGAGACTGTTGTGTGTGTAAATCCCAGAAATACTCAAACCAGCCCATCTGGCATCAACAATCATGAGACGGCATGAGGAGTACCTACACAATATTAAGCAGGTGTTTTTTTTATTGGATTTTCTCCCTTTTTTCTCCCAATTTGGAATGCCCAATTCCCAATGCGCTCTAAGTCCTCGTGGTGGTGTAGTGACTCGCCTCAATCCGGGTGGCGGAGGATGAATCTCAGTTGACTCCGCGTCTGAGACTGTCAATCCGTGCATCTTATCATGTGACTTGTTGAGCGTGTTACCACGGAGACGTAGCGCATGCGGATGCTTCACGCTATTCTCCGCGGCATCCACACACAACTCACCACACACCCCACCGAGAGCGAGAACCACATTATAGCGATCACGAGGAGGTTACCCCATGTGACTCTACCCTCCCTAGCAACCAGGCCAATTTGGTTGCTTAGGAGACCTGGCTGGAGTCACTCAGCACACCCTGGATTCAAACTCGTGACTCCAGGGGTGATAGTCAGCGACAATACTCGCTGAGATACCCAGACCCCTAGGCAGGTGGTTTTAATGTTGTGGCTGATCGGTGTATGTCACCGATATAAATCTGCCAATTAATGACCAATTTTAAACCATCAGCAAATCAGTTATAAGCATGAAAACGCGATACGAAAAACGATTGTGAAAAAACAATTTATTGCACGGTATGCAGTTTATAATATTTTTTCTGTGTGTTACAGGAAGAAACACCAACCAAAATAAATGAAATCTGAAAAAGTAAAAACGCACAATATGAATTTGTAATATTCTATAATAAACTGTCAAATATGAGTTCTGTTATTTAGAACCGCAAAAACAAAAGAGCAAAATAAACTTTTTTTTCCCCACATCAATCACCATGTTATTATTATTATTATTTTTTTCTTTTTTTTGGCCTGTCATGTGTTCAACAGATCCTATCTATGTTCAATGGAAATTATTATATTGATAGAACAATAAATATAACATTAATAATACATTTTGTATGTCACTCTTTGAGCAAAACAGTGATGTGAGATTTTGGTTCAATCTAGTATCTAGTATCTCGTACTGAAGAACAAATTCAATTATTTTTCGTGGTAATCGACAGTTTGTAGCAGAAGCTTCTGTAAACTTGTACTGACCCTGGAACATTCCTTTAAACACAACATGAAAGAGCATTCGCATTAATGTCTGTTAACATTCAGAACATTCATTTCATACATCAAGGTTTGACTGGATTGTGATGATAGTATTGGTTAATCAGTGTGGCCTTGATTACATCAGCAGAACAGGTGGAGACAGTCATTACATTCTGATAAACGCTGATTTTTAATTAATTATGAGATAATAATGCCATCAGGTACCTTTCCACTGGCTGTTGGGGTCTGTGGCGAAGGTGTAGTATATCGGTCCTACGATCTCATTCATGCCCTGCACGTAAGCGATGCCCGGGTTCAGTTTAGCGTAGATGAAGAGAATCCGCTCAACCACTTCCCAGTGCGCCTCACAGCCATTCGGTAAAACCTCATACTCGTTGGACGGGTACAGATTCAACGACTTCCCAGGAGAACTCACCTGAACAAGCACAAAAACATTAATACTGTTCACTCACAGTCACTCATTCATGTTAAGGAATATTCCGGATTCAATAAGAGTTAATCTCAATCGACAGCATTTGTGTCATAATGTTGATTACCACAAAAATTAACTTTGACTCGTCCCTCCTTTTCTTTAATAAAAGCACAAATGTGTGTTCCAGTGACACACTTACAATGGAAGTCAATGGGGTCAATCTGTAAACATTAAAATACTCACTGTTTCAAAAGTATAGACACAAGACATAAACAATATGTGTGTTAACATGATTTTACTGTGATTAAATCACATATAGGGTTTATAACATTGTGTTGTCATGGCAATGAAGATGTAAAATTGGCAATAACTTTACACAGAAAAGGTTAGCAAGCGATTTTTATCACACTGTACTGACAACTTAACCCGGAATATTCCTTTACTGGTGTTCATTCACAAACTCATGAATTTACTGACACATGAATGTTTAAAGTGTACTGAAGGATTGTATTTGACACTTAAAGCAAAGTCACCCAAAAATGTAGTGACATTTGAAGTCAGATGTTTACATACACTTTAGCCAAATACATTTAAACTCAGTTTTTCACAATTCCTGACATTTAATGGTAGAAAACATTCCCTGTATTAGGTCAGTTAGGATCACTACTTTATTTTAAGAATGTGAAATGTCAGAATAATAGTAGAGAGAATGATTTATTTCAGCTTTTATTTCTTTCATCACATTCCCAGTGGGTCAGAAGTTTACATACACTTTGTTAGTATTTGGTAGCATTGCCTTTAAATTGTTTAACTTGGGTCAAATGTTTTGGGTATCCTTCCACAAGCTTCTCACAATAAGTTGCTGGAATTTTGTCCCATTCCTCCAGACAGAACTGGTGTAACTGAGTCAGGTTTGTAGGCCTCCTTGCTCACACACGCTGTTTCAGTTCTGCCCACAAATGTTCTATCAGATTGAGGTCAGGGCTTTGTGATGGACACTCCAATACCTTGACTTTGTTGCCATTTTGCCACAACTTTGGAGGTATGTTTGGGATCATTGTCCATTCGGAAGACCCATTTGCGACCGAGCTTTAACTTCCTGGCTGATGTCTTGAGATGTTGCTTCAATATATCCACATAATTTTCCTTCCTCATGATGCCATCTATTTTGTGAAGTGCACCAGTCCCTCCTGCAGCAAAGCACCCCCACAACATGATGCTGCCACCCCCATGCTTCACGGTTGGGATGGTGTTCTTCAGCTTGCAAGCCTCACCCTTTTCCCTCCAAACATTACGATGGTCATTATGGCCAAACAGTTCAATTTTTGTTTCATCAGACCAGAGAACATTTCTCCAAAAAGTAAGATCTTTGTCCCCATGTGCACTTGCAAACTGTAGTCTGGCTTTTTTATGGCAGTTTTGGAGCAGTGGCTTCATCCTTGCTGAGCAGCCTTTCAGGTTATGTCAATATAGGACTCATTTTACTGTGGATATAGATACTTGTCTACCTGTTTCCTCCAGCATCTTCACAAGGTTCTTTGCTGTTGTTCTGGGATTGATTTGCACTTTTCGCACCAAATTACGTTCATCTCTAGGAGACAGAATGCATCTCCTTCCTGAGCGGTATGATGGCTGCGTGGTCCCATGGTGTTTATACTTGCGTACTATTGTTTGTATAGATGAACGTGGTATCTTGAGGCATTTGGAAATTGCTCCCAAGGATGAACCAGACTTGTGGAGGTCCACAGTTTTTTTTTTCTGAGGTCTTGGCTGATTTCTTTTGATTTTCCCATGATGTCAAGCAAAGAGGCACTGAGTTTGAAGGTAGGCCTTAAAATACAACCACAAGTACACCTCCAATTCAGTACACCTCCTATCAGAAGCTAATTGGCTAATTGTCTAAACACTTGACATTTCTGGAATTTTCCAAGCTGCTTAAAGGCACAGTTAACTTGTGTATGTAAACTTCTGACCCACTGGAATTGTGATATAGTCAATTAAAAGTGAAACAATCTGTCTGTAAACAATTGTTGGAAAAATTACTCGTGTCATGCACAAAGTAGATGTCCTAAACGACTTGCCAAAACTATAGTTTGCTGTGGCAGCGGGGGCGTGGTCAGGCATCCATCCGGAGAGAGAAAGCGGTAAGGGCACTTGCACCTGAGCTAGATTAACCTGTTTCTAATTCCAGTGAGCATGGGGAGAGCGGCATATAAGCAGCCACACCACCAGCAGAGAAGAGAGAGAGAGTCTGGCACAAGGAAGGCCATGGTGCTCCTGAAGCTGCTACGTTTAATATGTTATGTTTGTGAAGGTAATGAGTTTAAGTCTATGTGCCTGTGAAACTGACAAGTGTGTGAAGTTGTAAAGCATTGAAGTGGCCGATTAAAAGTCCTACCTGAGCCTGGAAAAACCTGCTTCCCTGTGTTCTCCTTCCCTGCTGTTTGTGAGCTGTGTTACACTGGTGCCGAAACCCGGATCTTGAAGTACGCCCCATGGAGTCCTCACAATTGGCAGAGATCCTCAAATCCCTCGCCACCCGGGGAGGAGCGGCTGTCGATCGAGGACCACGCAACGTCGCATCAGAGAACCGGCGATCTTGATCTTGCCTTAGCTCAAGCAGGGATTGTTGGTGGGACTGGTGTAAGCCAGCGAGGGATTTGAGGATCTCTGCCAACTGGGAGGACTTTTAATCGGCCACTTCAATGCTTTACAACTTCACACACTCGTCAATTTCACAGGCACGTAGACTTAAACTCATTAGCTTCACAAACATAACATATTAAACGTAGCAGCTTCAGGAGCACCATGGCCTTCCTTGTGCCAGACTCTCTCTCTCTTCTCTGCTGGTGGTGTGGCTGCTTATATGCCGCTCTCCCCATGCTCACTGGAATTAGAAACAGGTGTTAAACATGATCTAGCTCAGGTGCAAGCGCCCTTACCGCTTTCTCTCTCTGGATGGATGCCTGACCACGCCCCCGCTGCCACATTTGCTTATATTAAATCTGTGGAGTGGTTAAAAAATGAGTTTTAATGACTTGAAAATGACTTTAATGACTGAATGCAACCAAAGTGTATGTAAACTTCTGACTTCAACTGTACTCACCCTCATGTCATTCCAAACCTGAATTACTTTCTTGCATAGAACATAAAGAGTGATGTGAAGATGTGTTGCACCTGTTTTGATGTCAATGAAGCCAAATGCTATTGATTTTCATGTGTGTCTCGTACATTTAAAATATATACAGTACTGTGCAAAAGTTTTAGGCACTTGTGAGAAATGTTGCATAGTGAGGATGTCTTCAAAAATAATGCCATAAATAGTTTTCATTTATCAATTAATGTCATACAAAGTCCAGTAAACATAAAAAGCTAAATCAATATTCGGTGTGACCACCTTTGCCTTTAAAACAGCCCCAATTCTCCTAGATACATCTGGACACAGTTTTTCATGGTTGTTGGCAGATAGGATGTTCAAGTTTCTAGGAGAATTCACCACAGTTCTTCTATCTATTTCAGCTGTCTCGATTGCTTCTGTCTCTTTATGTAATCTCAGACTGACTCGATGTTCAGTGGGGGGCTCTGTGGGGGCCATGACATCTGTTGCAGGGCTCCCTGTTCTTCTATTCTAATCTTTTCTATTTGCAAAAGTAATGTTTGGGAGTCTATCATTTATATTTCCTATTGACACACTAAAGCTGAAGATATAAATAACCATCTTAAGACAAATGCTTTTGTGAAACATCTTATGTGCCTAAAACTTTTGCACAGTACTGTACATGTGTATATGAGACTCAAGAGCTCCT
>NC_059383.1:0-10962 GCF_019703515.2 Myxocyprinus asiaticus | reverse complement strand
GTCAGTGATGAGGAGATGTTGCTGCCCATTCTAACCACCTGGCGTCTGCTTGACAGGAAGTCCAGGATCCAGCTGCACAGCGAGCTGTTTAAGCCCAGAGCCCAGAGTTTCTCATCAAGCTTGGGGGGCACTATGGTGTTGAATGCTGAGCTGTAGTCTACAAACAGCATTCTCGCATATGTGTTCCTTTTTTCCAGGTGGGAGGGAGCAGTGTGTAGTGTAGATGCAATGGCATCATCAGTGGTGCGGTTGTTGTGGTATGCAAACTGCAGTGAGTCCAGTGAGGCAGGTAGCACAGAGCAGATGTAATCTCTGATTAGTCTCTCAAAGCATTTACTGATGATGGGGGTCAGAGCAACAGGATGCCAGTCATTTAACAAGTGATTTTGGATTGCTTTGGTACAGGCACAGTGGTGGACTTTTTAAAGCATGTGGGGACTACAGACAAGGAGAGGGAAAGGTTGAAAATGTACGTAAAAACACCAGCCAGTTGATTCATGCACACTCTGATGACGCGGCCCAGAATGCCATCTGGAATACAGATATTCACCCATCGGAAGGATCAGGTTACATCCGTTACAGAGACGGAGAGTGAACTAACCTCTGTAGCTTCGGCCGCGAGAGCTCTCTCCACGAGGGTGGTGTTATATCCCTCAACACGAGCATAAAAATATTTAGCTCATCTGGTAGTTTTATTCCCACTGAAGTCTGTGATGATATGAATTCCCTGCCACCTGCTTCTAGAGTTGGTGGTGTTGAACTGTCCTACAATTTTGTCCCTGTACTGGCGTTTGGCTGCTCTGATAGTCCGCGCTTTAAGTGCCACACGATCATCGCTATTAATCCATGGTTTCTGGTTAGGGTAGATCCGTATAGTTTTGGTCGGAACTACGTAATCTATGCACTTCCTGATGAAACACGTCACGCTATCAGTGTAGACCTTGATGTCGTCATCAGAGGTGGACCGGAACATCTCCCAGTCCGCGTGATCAAAACAGTCTTGTAGCATAGTGTCTGATTGGTCTGACCAGCACTGGATTGTTCTGAGGGCGGGTGCTTCCTGTTTCAGTTTCTGCCTGTAAGTGGGCAGAAGCAGAACGGAAGATTGGTCCGATTTGCCAAATGGTGGGTGGGGGAGGGATTTGTAGCCATCCCGGAAGGGAGAGTAGCAATGGTCCAAAACCCGGTCCCCTCATGTGTTGAAACTGATGTGTTGGTAGTATTTCGGAGCTATTGACTTGAAGTTGGCTTTGTTAAAGTCCCCGGTCACAATGAACGTGGCCTCAGTGTGCACGGTTTCCTGCTTGCTTATACTCCCATACAGTTCCTTGAGTGCCCGGTCTGTGTCAGCTTGTGGCAGGATGTACACAGCTATGATAATGACCGCTGTGAATTCCCTCGGTAGCCAGAATGGTTGACACAGAAGCATGAGAAATTCCAGATCAGAAGAGCAGAAAAACTTGATAGAATGTACGTTCCTCTAAATATTAAAAAAAAAATTTAATGACAATTTTCACCTCAATTCACATTACTGAAATGCATTACTTTGAATTTGTTTGTAATTGATTCCCACTGTAATACAGACATGAAAATCATCCTGCTTCATTTTTTTTAATGCATTGATAAAAGCCATGTTCTTGACAGGCTTTGTGAGATTAATTTATTAAAAGTTATTTACAGTTCACTTAGGTGTCTTTATCAAGGCCACAATGACGATAAGTCATGGATTAACCCTTAGCAATATCAGTTTTAATTAAAATAGAGGCCGATACCATTATATTGCCCCTTACTAACCTTATTTTGTAATCAGATTACTGTTAGGAATTCTTCTTTAAAAAAGCTATTTTATTGTACTAACGAGAGACAGAATGAAAGAAGAAGGCACTTAATGTGCGGACCTCCGCTTTTAATTCCGGGAACGCGGAGGAGCATAAACAAGACAGTTATGCCCTCCGAAAAACTATCAAAACAGCAAAAGGCCAGTACAGGAGCAAGATTGAAGGACAGTTTAACACCACCAACTCTAGAAGCATGTGGCAGGGAATTAACATCATCACGGACTTTAAAGGGAATAAAAACTCCGCCATGAACACCGCTGCCTCTCTACCGGATGAGCTAAATACTTTTTATGCTCGTTTCGAGGGAAATAACACCGCCCTCGCGGAGAGAGCTCTCGCGGCTGAAGCTACAGAGGTTAGTTCACTCTCCGTCTCTGTAGCGGATGTAACCCGATCCTTCCGACGGGTGAATATCCGCAAAGCCGCGGGCCCAGATGGCATTCCGGGCCGCGTCATCCGAGCGTGCGCGAACCAGCTGGCTGTTGTTTTTACGGACATTTTCAACCTTTCCCTCTCCTTGTCTGTAGTCCCCACATGCTTTAAAACATCCACCATTGTGCCTGTTCCAAAACAATCAAAAATAACTTGTTTAAATAACCGGCGTCCTGTTGCTCTGACCCCCATCATCAGCAAATGTTTTGAGAGACTAATCAGAGATTACATCTGCTCTGTCTTGCCACTCAATCTTGACCCGCTGCAGTTTGCTTACCGCAACAACCGCTCCACTGATGATGCCATTGCATCTACAATACACACTGCTCTCTCCCACCTGGAAAAAAGAACACTTATGTGAGAATGTTGTTTGTAGACTACAGCTCAGCATTCAACACCATAGTGCCCTCCAATCTAGATGAGAAACTCCGGGCTCTGGGCTTAAACAGCTCGCTGTGCAGCTGGATACTGGACTTCCTGTCAAGCAGACGCCAGGTGGTTTGAATAGGCAGCAACATCTCCTCATCACTGATCCTCAACACTGGAGCCCCACAGGGCTGTGTTCTCAGCCCACTACTGTATTCCTTGTACACACATGACTGTGTGGCAACACATAGCTCCAATGCCATCATTAAGTTTGCTGATGACACGACGGTGGTAGGTCTGATCACTGACAATGATGAAACAGCCTACAGAGAGGAAGTGCACACTCTGACGCACTGGTGTCAGGAGCACAACCTCTCCCTCAACGTCAGTAAGACAAAGGAGCTTGTGGTGGACTTCAGAAGAAAAGACAGAGAACACAGTCCCAACACCATCAATGGAGCACCAGTGGAGAGAGTCAGCAGCTTCAAGTTCCTGGGTGTCCACATCACTGAGGAACTCACATGGTCTGTCCACACTGAAGTCGTTGTGAAGAAGGCTCATCAGCACCTCTTCTTTCTGAGATGGCTGAGGAAGTTTGGAATGAACCACCACATCCTCACACGGTTCTACACCTGCACTGTGGAGAGCATCCTGACTGGCTGTATCTCCGCCTGGTACGGCAATAGCACCGCCCTCAACCGCAAAGCACTTCAAAGGGTGGTGCGAACTGCCAAACACATCATCGGAGGTGAGCTTCCCTCCCTCCAGGAAATATATACAAGGCGGTGTGTGAAAAAAGCTCGGAGGATCATCAGAGACTCCAGCCACCCGAGCCATGGGCTGTTCTCACTGCTACCATCAGGTAGGCGGTATCGCAGCTTCAGGACCCGCACCAGCCGACTCCATGATAGCTTCTTCCCCCAAGCAATCAGACTTTTGAACTTTTGATCTCCCACGATCAAATACATCAGCCCTGCACCTTATTACTCTTTTATCTCACACCGGACTGTCATAAATTATATTATTATTATTATATTATGTCTCTCTTAACAACTGACTATCAACCGACAGCCTGAATGTCAATACAGTACAATACTGTACATTCTATATATATATATATATATATATATATATATATATATATATATATATATATATATATATATACTTTTTTTATATATATATATTTTAATTTTTCATTTTTATTGAATAATGTGTATCTATATAGTAAAAAACAAAAACAAAAAAAACAAAAACAAAAAACAGCGTATTGTATACTGTACAGTGTATGTTATTATTTGTATATTGTTGAGTGTAATTATGTGTATAACAGATGTTTAAATTGTGTTGTGTTAATTTGATGTTATTGTAAATTGGTATATGTCTCATTACTGTCACGACTGCTATGTTGATTGGAACTGCACCCAAGAATTTCACACACCATTGCACTTGTGTATATGGCTGTGTGACAATAAAGTGATTTGATTTGATTTGATTTGATATGAGTGGATTATCTCTCTCCACATGGAATGTGAATGGGTTGGGGCACCCCATAAAAAGAAGGAAGATTATTTATTTTCTTAAGCATAAGAAATATGATATAGTGTTTCTTCAAGAAACGCTTCTTTCCCCGCAGGTAGCTGAAACATTTGGGAAGATATGGGGTGGACATGTTTCAGGGGCAAAGGTTGATTTTGGCTAATATTTACGTACCTAATGCTGATGATAAGGGCTTTTTTATAGATCTCGAAGGGATGTTGCAAGCTGCTGGCACCCCTTATGATATAATATTGGGAGGAGACTTTAATCTTTTGATAGACTCAGTCCTTGATCATAGTGAAGCAAATGTGTGTAAACCCACTAGAGCAACATTGACACTTCATAGGATGTGTAAAAATCTTGGTCTTGCTGATATCTGGTGACTTTTGAACCCATCTGGTAGGGACTATACATTTTTTTCATCAGTTCATAAGATTTATTCTAGAATAGATTTTTTTATATATATATCTAAGTCTCTCATTTCATCTGTTGTTGATTGTTCAATTGGAAACATTTTAGTCTGAGATCACGCCCTGGTGAGTTTAGAGATGTTGCCACATACAGAGAAAAAGAAATCATACAGCTGTTGCTTTAATGTATCCCTTTTGCAAAATCCTGATTTCCAACAAATGTTAAAGACTGAAATCAATGTTTATATGGAGACCAACTAGTCCTCATTTTCCTCCGTGGGCGTAGCCTGGGAGGCACTTAAGGTGGTTCTTCGGGTTCGGATCATACAGTGTGCCTCATTCATCAAAAAATCCAAAGCACGAGAACTCGTGGAGTTGGAAGAGAATATTAAAAGTGCAGAGGCAGAGCTGAAGTGCTGAATGTCATCTAATAGCCTCAGAGAATTGACTTGATTGAAATACAGATATAATACTATTTTGTCGCGGAAAGTGGAGTTTTGGTTATTCAGGGCAAGACAGTCATACTTTGAGTCGGGGGACAAAGCAGGGAAGCTTTTGGCTAGATATATAAAACAGAGAGAGTCTTTTTCTACCATTCCCTCAGTGAAATCTGCTGGTGGTGAAATATTACCTCAGCCATCGATATTAATAATGCTTTTAAAGAATTCTATCTTGATCTCTATAGTTCCACGTCTTCGTCAACTGATGAGGATATTAAAGACTTTGTGGAACCATTAAAACTCCCTAAACTGATGATGGAGCAAAAAAATTCTCCTGATTCTGAGATAACCTTGACAAGAGGAGCTTGACGAGGTAATTAAGGCCTTGCCTAAAGACAAAGCTCCGGGACCAGATGGTTTTGCTGCTGACTTTTTTAGATCTTATGCTACAGAACTGGCTCCACTTTTGTTAGAAGTTTATACGGAATCATTAAAGAATGGAAAGCTTCCTCCAACCATGACGCAAGCCCAGATCAGTCTGATTCTTAAAAAGGACAAAGATCCAAGCGAGTGTAAGAGTTACCATCCAATTTCCCTGATCCAGTTAGATTAAAACATTTTGTCAAAAATGTTGGCTAACAGATTAAGTAAAGTTATGACATTTCTTATACATATAGGGTTTATTCGGGGCCGCAGCTCTTCTGACAACATTAGGTTTTTCATCAATATCATGTGGTCAGTAGCGAATGATCAGACTCTGGTCGCTGCCATCTCACTTGACGCTGAAAAGGCATTTGATATGATAGAATGGGATTATCTTTTTAAGAGTTTGGAAATGTACGGGTTCGGGAATACTTTTGTTGGATGGATTAAGTTACTTTATAGACACTCGGTAGCGGCGGTACAAACAAATGGACTAATATCAGATTATTTTAGTCTGAATAGGGGCACTCGGCAGGATTGCCCTTTTTCCTATTACTGTTCTGTCTTGTCCTTTAACCATTAGCAGCCACGATAAGATCTGCTTTATGCAGATGATTTTTTATTATTCATCTCTGACCCAACTAGATCTATGCCTTGCCTCCACAGAATTATTCATTCCTTTTCTAAATTTTCAGGATATAGGGTCAATTGGTCTAAATCCAAAGCTTTGGCTCTGACAGCGTACTGCCCAGTAATGGCTTTCCAGCCGGGCGCCTTCCAGTGGCCCAAACAAGGCATTAAGTATTTGGGCATCTTATTACCAGCAAAATTGTCTGATTTAGTTAGAGTTAATTTTGACCCCTTAATAAAACGTTTTTCGAGTGATGTGGACAGGTGGGCTTCATTACATTTATCTATGATTGGGAAAGTTAATGTTATTAAATTGAATTGTATTCCAAAATTCAATTACTTGTTGCAGTCTCTCCCTGTAGATGTCCCCCTCTCTTATTTCAAACAATTTGACAGCATAGCTAAGTCCTTCATTTGGAATGGTAAGCGTCCCAAATTACATTTCAATAAGTTACATAGGCCGACTGACAAAGGTGGGCTAGGCCTACCCAAGATTTTATTTTATTATTATGCTTTCGGTCTCAGACATTTGGCTCATTGGTCACTTCCACCTGAGAGAGCCCCCTCCCTGGTTCTGTATAGAACAGGAAGTTCTTTCCATTATTTCACCATTGCAGAGCCTCTCTATCAAATTAATCTGAGAAGTTAAGTTACATCCTCTTATCTCGCACTTGAACTTGGTATGGATAAAAGTGTGCAGACTGTTTAATTCGGACAGTTTTTTTAAATGTTGCCTCGAGCATAAGGCTGAATCCCAAATTATGCATCAAGTCCCCTTTTTGCTGGTCAGAGTGGATTGGGAGGGGGGTTACTACACTCGGTGACCTATATGAGAATGGAGTGTTGAGATCCTTTCAAAATTTGGTTCAACTTTTTGGGATTCCTAGATCTCAGTTCTATAAGTATTTACAGCTGTGCCACCTGCTCTGTACTGTTTTTGGGAGTGGTTAACCCCCCCCCCCCCCCCCATACAGCCTCATACAGCTTAGGGAAGAAGTCTTGAAGGCTGCCGACTCCTTATCTAGAGCTCTGACAAATTGTTTCATAAGGCCCAATTTGATGTGCAGTGGTGGCATCAGCAGCTTCCGGGGCTCCACCAGTGGCTCCCACTTGATGTTGTTCCTCCCCACAGAGAACTCGGTCCGCTGTAGCCAGCCTGTGGTAGTGCGCCTTGGTGTCCCTGATGTCCCAAAGGGAAAGATAGTAGGGAAACTTGGTAAAACCGCCTTGGAGACCCATCAGGAATGCCACCATTTTGAAGTCTCCTATGACCTCCCAGCCGTACTCATCATACTTCAAGGCATCCAGCAAGGTCTTGATGCTGTTGTAATCCTCTTTGAGGTGCACAGAGTGAGCCAGGGGAAGAGATGGGTACTTGTTACCATTATGGACCAGCACGGTTTTGAATATTACTTTAGTATAAATACATGTTTTGTTTTTCTGACTATGTGAATGAATTGGAAATAGATACATTTCAAAATATCACTGTCCTGGTCACAAAGGCAAAGTTTGTGGGGAATAATAGCCATTTTCTATACTTTTGAGGCATAAGCAATTAGGAAATAACACTTACTACCCAGGGAAAAAAAATAAAAATTGTTACACAGTGTTATCAGTATGATATTCTTTGACATTTGAAACAGCTGACAGTGTTGGGCTTGTCTGAGGATGGGGGGTGTTCTGCAGGGCTCACTACTCGGCCCACTGTTCTTTTCAAACAAAACACTATGACTATGGCTGCACCTTCAGGTACCTGTAACATTGGGTACTTGGAGTGGAAGAGAGGAGATGCAGAAGTAATCTTTCAAACTTTTAATTGGAGATGCTGGAGTGGAAGAATATCATACAAGATGTCAAACTTGGAAATAACGCTAGGAAAATTATAACAACACAACATTGCAATACAAGGACTGAAAATGGGTGAACAAAACTAGAGGGTATTTATACACAAGGAGCTAAATGAGGGAATGGAATACAGGTGAGGATGATGAGGAGCAAATGGAAGTGATGAGCGCAGTGCACTCTGGGTGATGTAGTCCGATGGAAAACTTCAAAATAAGAGTCCTTGGAAAACATGAGGAAGACAGACTGTGATATTAACCCCCTGACTCCTGGCGCCTAAATATGGAGAAGGGCAGGAGGAAACAGGTGACCATAGGACCGGGGCTGGGAATAGATCTGGGGGCCTGGGAGATGGCCACAGGGCAGGGACTGGGTCAGGCGGCCTGAGAGGTGGCCACAGGGCAGGGACTGGGTCAGGAGGCCTGGGAGGCGGCCACAGGGCAGGGACTGGGTCAGGAGGCGGAGCCACTGGGGGAGGGGCAGGCAAATCTGCTGTAAGAGGAGTCTCTGAGGGCGGGGCCATGGAAGGTGGAGCCAAGGGAGGCAGAGCTGTGAGAGGCTTGAGGGGCGGAGACATGGAAGGCAGAGCCGTGAGAGACTTGAGGGATGGAGCCAGGGAACTTGGTGCCCGGAGAGTAGCCGGCGGTTCGAAGGGCCAGGGTGGAGCCGAAGGTTTGGAGGACCGAGGTAGCGCCAAAGGCTCGGAGGACCGAGGCGGAGCTGTAGGGAAGGAGGTCCCCGGTGAAGCCGGAGGCTCAGAGTGATGAAGTGTAGCTGGAGGATCAGAGAGACGAGGTGGAGCCAGGTGACCGACTGATCAAGGCGGAGCTGGAGGGACGAGGGACCCCGGAGAAGCCGATTGGCTGAAGGACCACGGTGGAGCCAAAAGGACATAGAGCCGAGGTGGGACAGAGGGAACGAAGGGCCAAGGCAGAGTCCAGGGCTCAGAGGGTCTAGGTGGAGTCGGAGGGTATGAGGTTCCCCTTGACCATGGTTTCGCAGGGAGCAAAGGTCAAGCCGGTGATGTGGAAGGAGTCGGCTGACCAGGAGGAGGAGGAGGAGGAGAAGGAAGTGTCCTGAGTGGAGCCAGTGGAGGAGGAAGGACCAGGGTACTGGATGCAACTAGGGTGTCCATGATGTTGGGCAGAGCCCAGGAGTACACTGGGTGGGCATATGGGTGGGAATGGAATCTAGGACAATAAGCTCCTTGAAAGCAGGCTCTGGGACAGATGGGGCTACAGGTACTGGCTCTGGGACAGTCGAGGCTACAGGCACTGGCTCTGGGACGGTCGAGGCTACAGGCACTGGCTCTGGGACGGTCAAGGCTACAGGCATGGGCTCTGGCTCGTTGACCGTGGCAGGCGTGGGCGTTGGCTCGTTGGCTGTGGCAGGGGCAGGCTTGGAGGGAGGAGTCGTGGAGGGCTTTGAGGAAGGAGCCGTGGAAGGCTGGAGGGCGTCCACTGTGGGAGGAGATACAAAGTCCTCATCCTCCGTACCCACAGTGAAAGGTGAGCCGCAGAGCTCCAGAGCCACCTCCACGTAGTAGGCGATCGTCCAGTGAGGACCCAACGGAGGCATCAGCTCCTTCAATGCACTATTCAGGCCAGCCCTGAAGAAACTCACCAGAGCGTGGTCATCATAGTGCACCAAATTTGTGAAATGGAGAAACTCATGCACATGATCCTCAACTGGAACTTTAAGGTCATATATAATACAGCTAACAGCATGATTAATGCTTTATTTTGATTTCTGTTTGTCTGTGAATGGCATGTCTTTGTCCAGTGACTGTGCTGTGCTCAGGGTTATTAAAAAATAAATGGGAACATTTCAGTTATTGGTTTATTTAATTAGTAAATGATTCAGTTATTTTAAAATAAATTAGTACATTTACTTATTGGTTTATTTATTTATTTATTTCATTTTCACTTTATTCCTCCATATTTTGTGACAACGAAACCCTTTATAGTCGGTATTGTATATAACTACACATACAAGGTTAGTAAGCAATTTGAAAAATTATTATGTTTTATTTGTTTGGAGAGGCCTTTGTACACTTGGAGACGTTTTTGTACACTAGGATAAATTATATTTGTAATGCTATAACTTTTGATTGCTTTGTCGTATCATAATATATTGCAATATTCTGCAATATAATGAATATTGCAGAATATTCTATGCAGAACGGATAAATAAAACAACAATATCCCTGTTGTATATATTACAATACAGCAGTTATCCAATGAATATGGAATCTCCTGTATTTGTTATGTGCTCCTGTCTAAATCTGAATATTGTGTTTGAGGGGGAGGCGTTTCAAACATCTCTCTATCAATGCAAGTGCTCTGGGCTCAGAGGGGCCTCAGGACTCTCCCAGAGAACCACATCCTGGGGGCCAAATTCATCTTCAGCTGTCAGAGACTGAAAGTTAGAGACTAAAACCACTACAGTTCAGACAGAGAGTTCATGTTTATTTACATATAAAACAGACATACTTGTTAACCCTATTTTGAGAATGTTTGTAAAAGTTCACAATTAAAAATGACTTTGTAACAGGTTTTTGGAAAGCAGTTCATATGAAATGCTGGTTTCCTTTTGTCTGCAGTATCCCCTCCGTGCTTCTGTACCACTGCTGACATGATGTTCTCTGAAGCTACAGTTTACCCAGAAGCCCCACGTGGGGAACCCCAGCCTGAATGGAAGTTTCCATTTGATTTTCTCTCCAGAGGGGCTGGAGAGTTTGATCAAGAGTAAAACAGACATTTGCACCATCAGTGTGTAAATTCTGCAAAGCTAGCAGCATCAAGTACACTGTTAACCTTACCTCTAACCCTCAACCTAACCCAGCCCTAAACACTAACACTTAAACCCTAACCCTACCTGTACCTCAACCACAGTAGCAGCAAATGTTAATCTTGTGAGAATTTTAATGTTGTCACCATATTTGTTTAAATTGAATTTAAGATAGGGCTGTTGATTTAATGCATTAATTCAGTGCGATTAATTATGTGAAAAGTAACACAATTAATCATATTTTACTTTATA